>NW_027468598.1:36014765-36017265 GCF_046254945.1 Alosa pseudoharengus
GAAGCATTTAGGTGCAGGACGTTAGGCTCCATACAGAAGCGTTTAGGTACAGGACGTTAGGCTCCATACAGGAGGTTAGGCTCCATACAGAAGCATTTACAGAACGTTAGGCTCCATACAGGACGTTAGGCTCCATACAGAAGCGTTTAGGTGCAGGAGGTTAGGCTCCATACAGATGTGTACAGGACCTTAGGCTCCATACAGAAGCGTTTAGGTACAGGACGTTAGGCTCCATACAGATATGTACCGAATGTACCAAATGCAGTCTTTAACAGTAATCAACAGCAGCACAGAGGTCTCCATTGATTATTTGAATGTTCTTAGTTATTTATCCTAATGTTTGATAAATTACTCATCAGGTCAAGATCTGGTCATTTTCAGTCCAAGAGCAGTTCCTGTTTTTTGGTCATTAACCCAGCGTGATAAATGTCATCATTAAAGTGATGACACAGTCTCTTTTTCCATCTCTTCAGGTCTTAACCCACTGCCACAGCCCTGCAGCATGCATGGAATAGTTAAGGAGGGAATGGCAAGATCAGAAAAAGAAAATAATATATATAATAGAATAATCGGATGTTATCCTATGGTTGCTGAGTGACATTCAAATGAGTTGACGGTCATATTCCAAATGAAGAGACCATTGCAAATTGGAATATGACCGTCAGCTCATTCGATTGCCACTCAGCAAACGTAGGATTACATCGGAAAAATATGCAGCGGTCTCTAATTTTTTCCAGAGCTGTAAATATATTTAGATAATTCTTCTACATGACACAAACAGCTTACACTTGTATTTATGGGAAACCATTTTTAAAACAGCACTTATATCAAAGACAATGACAACAACTGGTGTTTATATTCCATGCATTATATTTAATAGAGTTACACACACACACAGTCGGCCTGCCATCTGGCACCACGAGCCCAAACACACTCAAGTGCCCACTGGCCGCCAGCTCTGCTATGCTGAGGTCCCTGACCAATAGACCAGTCCAGGGATCTCTGGGAAATGCAGTGTGGGATGTGTGAATTATGATTCCCCAAGCATAGTGTGAGGTATAGATTTCCACAGTTGTATGAGGGGCACATGAAGTATGAATTAGGACATTATAGGGCCCAACAGGAAGCGTAGACAGATTACAAAACGTGAGATGGAAACATAATTTGATATTTTACTCATTAAGGTGCACAACTAGCTCACTGATGAGATGCACTGGATTTAGCCTTTACTGCCTCAGAAGTGGCAAGAAAAATGTATTTCACTTGAGGGATGAATAAATGATGCTGGTTATAAAAGAGTTTCTTGCAGTAATTAAAAAGGAGGAAACCATGTTGTTGAATTGACATATCTGATTTTGAGGTGTTTGGTCGTTGAGGACAAAACATCGAGTTTTTGTGAATTTATCTTGAAGTAAAAAATGTAAACAATGCACAAAAATGTACAAACAAATGTACAATGCACACATATAATAAATTAAAAAAAAGTAAAATTAAATAAAAACATGCAGAGCATGAACTGAATCATCTTTAAAAGTTAGAAAGCTAGTAATGAATTGCGCCCACAGTAATTATAGTCATCATTAAGTAAACTGGATGAGTGTGCAGTGCCTGATTTAGCTCATCAGCAGGGAACATGGACAGATGTTTGGCCCAGCTTCCTCTGACTCACCCTGTCACAACACGAGCTCACAATAGAACAGTCTGTAGCTGGGGACTCATTTCCTGTCTGGCGAACCAACTTCCACTTTCTAAACGGAAAAAAAAGACAAGGCCACTTTCACTACACTTAACAGTTTCAGCACGCCACGCAGAGATGTTGGACTGCTTATCCCTGGCTGTCTGCAGCTTCAGAAGGCACTCTTACTGTAGATATCAGTGTGAGCCTGATGAAGCAGAACATCACCTCATGCCTGAAAAACAATGGAGGATTATTGAGTGTTCTAATTCTAATGCATTCTAATGATTCCAATGCAGTTGAAGTGTACACATCAGTGGTTCCATGGTCAGTTCACTGTAGGGAGCTGCACAGGTCTGCTGCGGAGTATGGTCACTGTACACTCTTAAAACGAATGTGTTGTCCCCATCTAGACACAGAGATGTGTAGAGAAACAACGCAAGTTATGTTATTTTTAACACATATTGGGTAACAAATAAAAAAAGAAACAACACAAACTGTGGACACGGAGATGTATAAACAACGCAAGTTGCGTTGTTTTCAACACATTCGTTTTAAGAGTGTAGTGAGCTACACAGGTCTGCATGTTTGCTGTGGAGTATGGTCACTATAGGAAGCTACACAGGTCTGCTGCTGTGTATGGTCACTGGCAAGACAGCGATGCCAGTTGGTTTAACATGTACCCCCACCGGCCTCATTCAGTCCCTGTGCACTGCAGCGGCTGCCAAGTGCAGACGGCCATATAAACTGTACCACACAGGCCCGTGTGTTGCTCTTGACCGTGCGCCAGACACAACACCCCAAGCCCTCTCTGCTCACTCCACA
>NW_027468598.1:36029765-36042265 GCF_046254945.1 Alosa pseudoharengus
TCTCACCAGACCTTTGAGCAGAGCAAATGGGGCCTTTCTCCCAGATGAGGAGAGAAGGTGACTAATATGACTCATTGCATGTGCTACCGGCTCCAAGGTTGGTTCTCAATCGCTGACTGTCTCTCCATCCTGTTCTTAAGCTACTGGGAACAGCCACTTTAGACTAACGCAAAACAGGTGACCTGCCATCACCCCCCCCCCTCTAAAGTGCTGTCAAAGGACCCAAAGCGACCAGACTGTTGCCAGACTTAAGGGAGATTCATTGACTCCCTCATTCGATGTGGTTTGTGGCATTGTGGGTAAACATCCAGACTGGTGGCTCTCCAGTCGCCCACTGGCACGGGCAGAATATCACAGGAAGGACCCTGTGTACGCTACTGTACGCTACGCATCAGCCCTGTGTACGCTACTGTACGCTACGCATGTTATTGCCTACTGTACGCTACGCATCACTACTGTACGCTACGCATGTTATTGCCTACTGTACGCTACGCATCACTACTGTACGCTACGCATCAGTACGCTACGCATCAGTACTGTCCCTGTGTTTGCTACTGCTCCAGTACTGCGGACCCTGTTATTGCCTACTGTACGCTACGCATCAGCCCTGTGTACGCTATGCATGTTATTGCCTACTGTACGCTACGCATCATGTCCCTGTTATTGCCTACTGTACGCTACACATCATGTCCCTGTTATTGCCTACTGTACGCTACGCATCAGTACTGTCCCTGTGTTTGCTACTGCTCCAGTACTGCGGACCCTGTTATTGCCTACTGTACGCTACGCATCAGCCCTGTGTACGCTATGCATGCTATTGCCTACTGTACGCTACGCATCATGTCCCTGTTATTGCCTACTGTACGCTACGCATCAGTACTGCCCCTGTGTTTGCTACTGTACGCTACGCATCACTACTGTACGCATCAGGACTGTCCCTGTGTTTGCTACGCATCAGTACTGTCCCTGTGTTTGCTACTGTACGCTACGCATCACTACTGTACGCATCAGTACTGTCCCTGTTATTGCCTACTGTACGCTACGCATCAGTACTGTCCCTGTGTTTGCTACACATCAGTACTGTCCCTGTTATTGCCTACTGTACGCATCAGTACTGTCCCTGTGTTTGCTACGCATCAGTACTGTCCCTGTGTTTGCTACGCATCAGTACTGTCCCTGTGTTTGCTACGCATCAGTACTGTAATTCCAGTGGCGGTGCCCAGGGGCCCCTGTTATTGCCTACACATCAGTACTGTCCCTGCGGCCCCTGTGTTTGCTACGCATCAGGACCCTGTTATTGCCTACTGTACGCATCAGTACTGTCCCTGCGGCCTCTGTGTTTGCTACGCATCAGTACTGTCCCTGCGGACCCTGTGTTTGCCTACTGTACGCATCAGTACTGTCCCTGTGTTTGCTACGCATCAGTACTGTCCCTGCGGCCCCTGTGTTTGCTACGCATCAGGACCCTGTTATTGCCTACTGTACGCATCAGTACTGTCCCTGCGGCCCCTGTGTTTGCTACGCATCAGTACTGTCCCTGCGGACCCTGTGTTTGCCTACTGTACGCATCAGTACTGTCCCTGTGTTTGCTACGCATCAGTACTGTCCCTGCGGCCCCTATGTTTGCTACGCATCAGTACTGTCCCTGCGGGCCCTGTGTTTGCTACGCATCAGGACTGTCCCTGAGGACCATGTGTTTGCCTACTGTACGCATCAGTACTGTAACTCCAGCGGACCCTGTGTTTGCTACGCATCAGTACTGTAACTCCAGCGGCGGTGCCCAGGGGCCCCTGTTATTGCCTACACATCAGTACTGTCCCTGCGGCCCCTGTGTTTGCTACGCATCAGTACTGTCCCTGCGGGCCCTGTGTTTGCTACACATCAGTTGCAGTCCCTAACCCCCCCCCCCACCCCTCCTCTCAGAATGCGGCTGTAATCTGGAGTGGTCCTTATCGGAGGCGGAAGAGAAAGCCTCCAGGGCCAGTGACTTCCAGCTCTTCTGATGTGTTGGCTAATGAAGGCGGGGTGTGGAGAGGACCGGAGGGGTTAATTAAGAGGAAAATGTGCTGGTCACTACATCTGAGATACGTCCACATCTGGACCTTGTTTCCAGTGACAGGGCATTGGGAGTAAGAGCCCTTCCCACACTCATGTTACTGGAAGACATGATTACTTTTCTTTGTTCTGTGTCTGTAATGTGGGTTTTAACGGCATCAGTATTATGTAGTGATGTTAAAAAAACAGTGAAAAATGCTTACTGAAAAATATACTCTAGCTGAATGAATAAAGCATTGTGAAATCACCACAACATTTCCAGCGTTCCTGTATTTCACGAGCTGCCTCCTACCAACAGGGCTCAGTTTCCAGTCAAGAGTTCCACGCTCATTTGATACTGTTATTCTCCATTTTCTTTGCCTCATTCCTACCGTTTCAAAGGGCCATAACCTGGTCACTGACGTGTGCATTCTTCTAAGATCTTCATGTCACATTCTCTTGACTATTGTTACAGTAACAGACTCGTTATGACCGAGGCGGCTTTTAAACATGATTGATGTGTGCAAATACGCCAAATAACTGCACGGAGGGATCTGATGAATGGAGTCCATTTAAACATCTCCAAAAGGCAATTTACAGCAGGTGTGATGCCTGCCAGGGGTTTGTGTGTGTTTGTGTGTGTGTGTGTGTGTGTGTGTGTGTGTGTGGATGGTGGGAGATGGGTTTCCTCCTGACCACAGCGGAGTGAGGGGACAGGAGAGGAGAGAAGTGGGCCGGGCCGAAAGATGAATCTCTCTCCTGTGCCGACCAGGTTGAGGTGCGGATTCTGGAACGCCGTCGCGAAATTCCACCGCCAGCCTGAACGTGGAAGGGTGAGAATCTACGAGAGAGAGAGAGAGATAAAAAGAGAGAGAGAGAGAACAAGTGGGGGGGACAACAGGAGCCCTGATCTGTGGCTACTACAGTACCTTACTGTATTCCATCCTTTGAATGTGTGTGGGGTTGTTAAATTTACGATTCTCTTCATCTCTGAAGGAACTCCTTGGAGCCTCAGGGCTCATCCACACCACCACACTGCCGCTGTAGGGCCCTCTGCCAGGCTGTGTTTCCATGTTCAAAAGGCCTCCTCAGAGCCGCTGTGTAATGTCCAGTCGCGCCCGTCGTAAGAGCAGAAGAGAGGGGTATCGGCCGCCAACTGCCCTCAGAAATATGTCTCACCCCTCACAGGCATCCTGCTCCTGTCCACTCTCACATTTTTCCCTCCAGCTTTCATGATTTCTCACTTGCCTCAAAGCTCTCAAAGTGTTTTCTCTCTCTCTCTCTCTCTCTCTCTCTCTCTCTCTCTCTCTGTTCTTTCTCTCTCTCCCTCCTTTTTTCTGTCTTTTTTTTCTCCTTTTTTTTCTTGTAGTCACAGAGCAGAAATGTGGGCTGCTGGCATTACTGCACTGATGCCTATAATGGCTAGAGGGGGAAAATTAGTATGTGTGTGTGCATGTGTGTGCGTTTTTGTGTGTGTGTATGTGTGTGCATGCGTGTGTTTTTGTGTATGTGTGTGTGTGCGTGTGTGCGTGCGTGTGTGTGTGTGTGTGTGTCTGTTGTGTATGTGTGTGCATGTGTCTGTGTGCATGTGAGCCTGTGTGTGTGTGTGCCTGCGTACAGTACATGCCTGTGTGTGTGTGTGTGTGCAGGTTAAAGAGTGTAACTTGGCTCAGTCCCTAAAGAGCTCCACGGTGCACAGCACACAGCTTTAAACAGAGTTGTTTTTGTAAAGCTGTTTCAACATCAAACAGGCCATTAGGAGCGGAGGACGCAGGGCAGGATGGGGCCTTATTATGGTTTCAACACCTCATTTACCTGCCCAGGGCTGGCAAACAGACGGCCAGCCTGACGCACCATGTTGAACCTGCGGTACACCTCAGGGTAAACGGTACGTTAAAACGGTAAAGTGCTTAAGTGTTTACATTTGTTACAGTGCTTTGTTTACAAATAAGTCTGGAGTATTGGTTAGTTGGCTATTCACTTGGTTTGTGTATGTGTTGACCTTGACACTGCAGGAATGCAATGCCTGTAATGATGAGTAGATGATGCCAAATGCTAGATTCTCCACCCTCTTCACCCCATCATGATGTTTATGAAGCAGCGTTGGAGCTGTGGACTATGGAGCAGGCAGCGGCGGTTCTGATCCCGTCCCAGAATCCCATGCAGACCCCAAGCCCCACCCCCCCCCCACATTCAGTGTCCACACAGCTGAGGCTGGGGGCAGGAGCAGGGGGACGTTGCCCATCATTACTTGTTCCTCTCTTCCCATATTCTTTAGAGGAAGGAAAGAGTGAGAGAGAGAGAGAGAGACAGAGAGAGAGAGAAAGAGAGAGTGTGTGTGTGAGAGAGAGGCCATGTTAAATAAACATGGCTGCAGCTGAGCCCAGGGGAGCTACTGTGCAGAGGGGAAATGGTCTTTAGTTCCGCTCTCTGTGACGCGACAGCTCTGAGATGGACACTGGCAGGGAGACCATGAGGCCTGGAAATGGAGAGAGTCAGAGAGAGAGAGAGCAGAGGAGGGGAGGGTAGATATATAGATATATAGATAATAAATAGGTAGGTAAGTAGGTAGGTAGATACATAGATAGATTTGTATAGATTTTTTATAGACTCAGTTTACTGTGGATGTATGCTTTTTGGTATGTAGTTCAAGAGGTCAAAGCCTTCAGTCTTGATGACTTTAGCAGCCTTGGTACTGATGTGGTCCCACGATAGCGGTCTCAACTCCGCAGCCGAACTGACCCACAGGAGCTCTAACAAGAGGCCATTTTCACATGGAATACTCTTCTTAAGCCGAGTTTGAAAATCAGAGAGTGAAGTGAAGACTCACAAACAAAAACTCACCAGCATACTCTTGACTCTCAACAAATGTGTTGTCCCTATCTGGACACTGAGATGTGTTAAAAAAACAACACAAGTTGTGTTGTTTTCAACACATATTTTGTAACAAATTAAAAAGAAAACAACACAAACTGTGTTGTCCCTATCTGTATACAGAGATGTGTTAAAAACAACGCAAGTTATGTTATTTTCAACACATTTGTTTTAAGAGTGTACATACCAGGAGACAGGCTGAACAGAAAGGAGAAAACATGTATATATGCATATTTTGATCTCCCTTTCTCATGAGATAGAGAATAAGGAGAGAGAGAGAGAGAGAGAGAAATTTGTCACACTGGCTCTGTGCTTCTCAAAGGTAAAAGTCTGGACAGTAGTCAGTGTTCATCTCAGCGCTCAGGTCAGCTTGAGCTCGTGTGGAAAACGCATTAGCTGGGTCAGGCAGGCAGCTGTGTGTGCGTTCAAATCTTACGGAGTGTGTGCTGCCAAAGCCAAGTCGTCAGCCGATCCAACGGGAGCGCTCCTCATACAGTGGCGCGCTGTAAAACCATTCTTAAGAGCGAAGTTATGTGACATCGGCCCACAGCCCAGGAGAACTCCTGGGGATTCAGGAGACAGAAGCAAAATCCCATGTTTAGGGTCTGTCATAAATAACCTTCAGAGAGAGGGGAAAAGAAAAGCCCCTGCTTGGAAGCGTATCGCTGGAAGGGCCAGGCATTGGGAAACTGAAGACGTCCAACATGGTTCATTTGATTGGATAATACAGGTCCGTGTTATGGAACCAGTGGTTTTTTTTTTTTTTATGTATGTACTCCGTGCCAAAGCAGTTAATTGTGTCTGATTGTCCACACACACAAATGCAAGCGTTTTTTTTTGCCTGAGGCTCCGAGACCTGCTGCCCACATTCCAGGTTTTATGGAAAAGCTTTTCTCCCCTTACTGTCTGGAAGAGCGGGAAAACCGTCTGGCCCGCTCCAGCTCCTGTTTCTGGTGCGAACATACAGCCATGACATTAATATCTACAACACAATACATGTATATAAATAACAACAATGTAAATATAATCACATGCACTCAAACAAGGCCAGGGCCAGAATGTGCACAGCAACATTACGATGGATCGGTTCATTTGTAGATGAGTCACCTCCTCTTTTACTTCATTCTGGTTTATTTGTGAACATTTCATGGCTCTGCTGAGTGAAAACGGTTGAGGTCATTTGGCTTTTTCTTTGAGGAAAGAAACCGTCATGTCTTGCTCTCACACTCATTACAGAAACACACGCTCTCTTTTGAACAGAATTATAAACTGACGTGTCCGGTCAGAACGGGCATGTAAACACCCTGCTGGGGCGTGACCATAGGTCATTCAAATCCACGCAGTCTGATTAAAATAATGGTAGATACGTCCTGCAGTTTTGATATCACACATACCGTGTTTTACAGCCATTACTCTCCACGACGCCTCATCTTCTAAACCTTCAGATTGTCATTACTAGCGACCGGACAATCCAGTTAGCTGCTGATTCACCACAGTGTTCAAACGTGCTCTACAAAAGGCTTTGTGGTGCCGTGTGGGAAGCGAAGCGGTCTGGTGTGGCATACTTATGAGGATCCTACTGATGGAGGTGTGGTAGCATTAGCATACTTATGAGGATCCTACTGATGGAGATGGGGTTGTTTATCTTGGCTCAGGCCAACCATCAGTCATCAGGACACGGAGAACTTTTTTTCCTTTCCCCCTGAAGTACTGGGACAAGTGGCTTCTAATTGGCGTAATCCAACCCTAAATTGTTCCCAGACATCCCATTTTTCTTCTCTACCCCTCCGTTTCTTTTAATGACTGCAGTTTTGAAAGGTTGCTTTTGCCTTGTGCCCCAAGATCTTCAACCTAATCCACGTAGAAATGGTAGTAGGTCACAGTAACAATGTTGACTCTGTAAAGGGAAGGGTGAAGAAACACTATACTTGAAAGTATCTGTCAACTATGTCTAATTCACAAAGAAAACATCAATAAAGCCAGTCTCAGCTTTATCACATCATAATGAGTAAAACAAACCTCATCAAATTCCTGAAAAGGTCTCCAGGACCAGGATGTGACGGAGTGCAGAAGCTAGTATGGCTCAGGATCTTACCGTAATGCATGTGCTATGATTATATGTGGCTCAGGATCTTAGCGTATAATGCATGTGCTATGATAATATAGCTCAAGATCTTAGCGTATAATGCATGTGCTATGATTATATGTGGCTCAGGATCTTAGCGTAATGCATGTGCTATGATTATATGTGGCTCAGGTTCTTAGCGTAATGCATGTGCTATGATTATATGTGGCTCAGGATCTTAGCGTAATGCATGTGCTATGATTATATGTGGCTCAGGATCTTAGCGTAATGCATGTTCTATGATTATATGGCTCAGGATCTTAGCGTAATGCATGTGCTATGATTATATGTGGCTCAGGATCTTAGCGTAATGCATGTGCTATGATTATATGGCTCAGGATCTTAGCGTAATGCATGTGCTATGATTATATGTGGCTCAGGATCTTAGCGTAATGCATGTGCTATGATTATATAGCTCAGGATCTTAACGTAATGCATGTGCTATGATTATATGTGGCTCAGGATCTTAGCGTAATGCATGTGCTATGATTATATGTGGCTCAGGATCTTAGCGTATAATGTATGTGCTATGATTATGTGTCTCAGGATCTTAGCATAATGCATGTGCTATGATTATATGTGGCTCAGGATCTTAGCGTAATGCATGTGCTATGATTATATAGCTCAGGATCTTAGCGTAATGCATGTGCTATGATTATATGTGGCTCAGGATCTTAGCGTAATGCATGTGCTATGATTATATGTGGCTCAGGATCTTAGCGTAATGCATGTGCTATGATTATATGTGGCTCAGGATCTTAGCGTAATGCATGTGCTATGATTATATGGCTCAGGATCTTAGCGTAATGCATGTGCTATGATTATATGTGGCTCAGGATCTTAGCGTAATGCATGTGCTATGATTATATAGCTCAGGATCTTAGCGTAATGCATGTGCTATGATTATATGTGCTATGATTATATGTGGCTCAGGATCTTAGCGTAATGCATGTGCTATGATTATATAGCTCAGGATCTTAGCGTAATGCATGTGCTATGATTATATGTGGCTCAGGATCTTAGCGTAATGCATGTGCTATGATTATATAGCTCAGGATCTTAGCGTAATGCATGTGCTATGATTATATGTGCTATGATTATATGTGGCTCAGGATCTTAGCGTAATGCATGTGCTATGATTATATAGCTCAGGATCTTAGCGTAATGCATGTGCTATGATTATATGTGGCTCAGGATCTTAGCGTAATGCATGTGCTATGATTATATGTGGCTCAGGATCTTAGCGTAATGCATGTGCTATGATTATATGTGGCTCAGGATCTTAGCATAATGCATGTGCTATGATTGTATGTGGCTCAGGATCTTAGCATAATGCATGTGCTATGATTATGTGTCTCAGGATCTTAGCATAATGCATGTGCTATGATTATATGTGGCTCAGGATCTTAGTGTAATGCATGTGCTATGATTATATGTGTCGGAGGTAAGGTACTGGGTACGGTACGGCCATAAATCACTCACCTGGTCCTTTCCTGTTCTACCCACCGGTTAGCACACAGGAGAGTCGTTCACAGGGTCACGGTTGTGTCCGTTGACCAGTGAAATGGCCTCAGAGGTGCGTTCCCCTCATAATGGGGTCTCTGCTCACAGCACACATTGCTGTTAGTGGCCTAACAGTTTTCAAATATATTTCTTGTTTTTGTTTTTTCTAGTATTTTTCCATCCACTCGTCCAGCCTCTTGGATAACACTATGCAGGCGTGCGCACTTTGCAGCGCTCCCTTGGACATTGTGGGATTCGGAGAGGGTTGCACGTCATTGCTGCATGAAAATGGGAAATTGCTTGGGGATTACACATGCTGTACATGTTGGTTTTCACCCAACAGTGGTGAAAAATATGAAGGTGTGCTAATATTGATTTATTGTGAGTTTTAACACACTTCTACTGTTCACGCCACCTTTGTGCTTGAGCCAGCAGATTTTACTCATGCCTTTCATTTAAGATCCGGCACAAGTCAGAAGGGTTGCTACAACAGGACTTCCCTGAATTCCCTGACGTAGACTCAAGCCCAGAATTTCTTCAGAACATGGGAAGTGTACTTTACAAGACTTGTTTAAATTGCAGACTTGCCCTGCACCCTAGAACACTCTCCCCCAACCAAGTGGTTAGCATAATCTGGACAGTAGTCACCCCTGGCTGAGCCCTGATTCCAACTGCTTTTCTCTCTTTTGAAATCTCAAACTGTCTTGTCCCGCAATAGTCTCCTCACCCAAAACAGACCTTATAGGATCTCCCACCCCTGGCCACACAAACTGAAAAACAAAGCAGTAAAACAGAATGGCGTTCTCCGCGAGGACTGCTAATCACATGTTTGCTCCGTCTTGGCAGAACATTGTGCCATTATTATCTTCTGAAAAAGCCTCGTCTAGCATCCTTGTGTCTTCAGCAGCATCTGCATCCCCATTACTCAGTCTCGTCAGTGGTTCCTTCCAACATTCCTGCTTGACTTCCCCGTGGTCTTATTTAAAACACAGACCAAAGCAGGATGCTTGGGGGATCTCTGGACTAACCCCATGCTCTTATTTACTTCAAAATGTGTCTTCTTGACTTACATAAACAGCATCTGACAAAAAAATATATTTCTGAATATAGTCATTACTCTTTTCATACTTTCATGTGAGCCCAAAAGTATTCTGCAGAACCCCTCAGTGTCTCAGCTGCGGTTAAATATAAAGTCAAAAGTGGAACATAAGAAGAACCGTTCATTATTTTGGATTAATTTTGGGATACCACAAAAAATCCTGTAAAGTTACCCTCAAAAACAATATTTATTGTTATTAGGATATGTAATATTTCCATGACACTAACATATTATTACTTACAAAGTAAAAGTGTGTTCATGTATTCCGAGAAAGGGATAATATAAGTGTAAAAATGCACTTTGAATTAAATAAAAAGCAGTCAAATCTTTTATATACTCTTATCATCAGACCCACAACTGCATAGTTTCAGACAAAGCCTTATCCTTTTACATATTTTATATGCCAACCTATTGTGGTGCAAATGTGTTTATCTTGGTAGCCAATTATATCAATCCAGTGTTCAAACTGCAAAATATGTATACTGTGTGGATAATGTAAACGGTAATGGGTTAGCTTGTATGCATAGGGACCACAGGCAATCTGGTGAGGCTGAGGCCCTCCCTCCCACCATGCTCTCAGCCAGTGCTGGTGACTCCATCACTCTGCCACTGTTTGTGGGCTGTGCATGGACCAAATCCCTGGGAAAGGAATCCCAAAGGATCTCACTCATTCTCTGCCGCTGTGGTAATAGTATCCCTGTCCAGAGCCTGGCTAAGAGCCGGCCCTCTATGTGTGTGTAACGCTTGCTGTAAGGCTAAACTGACTCATACATTGTTCTGAAACAGTAAACCAGGAGCCACTGTTGGCTTTCCACACCTCCGAGTCGTTCCAATTAAAATAACACCTCACAATTACTGCATGCCCTGCCAAGGAACCGATCCTGAACTCAGGGCAATCCATCGGCTCTTGGCTTCATCAGTCTCAACGAGGGACTTCCTGTTTCGTGCCTCATTGCTGTAACAAGTCTCATATACAGTATTCCACATGAGTTGCAGTTGGAAATAGCGCTTGCAGATAAATATTGACGCAAGGCCATTTTGGCAGGGCTGTAAAGCCAAATGTCTTTGGTACCATTGTACTTTCCTCCCCTACACACAGTCTCATATAACCCTGACGTATGTGATTCGGGTGTCTGTGCCAAGGTGGTTCTTGGCAAAGCACTTGTAGGCGCCCGAGTCTGCGTTGGTAGGTTTCTGAATGACCAGCGTTCCCTGCGGGTGAAGCAGCTCGCTGCCTGATGGCCGGCCCTTTGCCGCGGTGGAGAGCAGCGACCGGTCAGGGAGCTCCCAGGTGATCTCGGGAGTAGGGAGTCCAGTCGCGAGGCAGTTGAGCTTCAGCGGAACCCCTGAGACAGCTCTGATGGTCGCCGGGGGGCCCGTGGTGATACGTGGCGGGAAGGCAACTATCACCACGGGGACTGTGAGCAGGGCGTCGCCGGCGGAATTCCTCGCTCGGCAGTGATAACTCCCGCGGTCGTGTAGCACCGTGTCGCGGATCAGCAGCGTGCCGTTCTCCATCAGCCGGTAGCGGCCGGTGGACTGCGGCTGGGTCAGGACGAGGCCGCCCGGGAGCGTCCAGGACACGCCGGGTCGAGGGCTGCCGTCGGCCAGGCAGTGCAGGTAGAGCGGGTCCCCCGCCACGCTGCGTATGACGCCCCGCGGCCGCGTCAGGATGTACGGCTTCTGGCCCACCTCCAGCACGATGAGCTTCTCGATGTAGCCCACGCTGTTCTTGGCGGCGCAGCGGTACTTCCCTGCGTCCGCCTTGTCCGGGTTGTAGATTACGAAGGTGCCGTCGGCGCTCAGGTGATGTTGCGAGCCTCGTTCCGACTCCGCGGACAGACGAGTCCCGTTCGGGAGCATCCAGGTGATGTCGGGTCGTGGGTGGCCGTCGGCCGAGCAGTTGAGAACGGTGGTCTTGCCCATGTGCGTCACCACTCGCTCGTTGAAAGGGTTCTTGAAGATGGGCCTGCGCAGCATGGTGGTGACCTCCAGCTGGACCACCATGACGGCCTCCCCACCGTCGTTGCGGGCCATGCAGATGAACTCGGCGGAGTCGGTCGGACGCACGTTGCGGATCTCCAGAGTGCCGTTGTGGTGCACGTTAATCCTGCTCCCGTAGTAAGGAGCTTTGAGAAATATGTTATCGGGCATAATCCATGTGATCTGCGGTGGTGGGTCTCCAACGGCTTTGCAGTCGATGAACTTCCTCGAGTATTTTGCTGCGGTTTCTTTAATCACCGTCCTGTTTTGATAATATCCGTTGATAACAGGTGGGTTTCCATCAATGTCCAGCTTGTAGACCTTACTGTCATCTCCTGCAGTGTTCCGAGCCATGCAGACGTATTCTCCCGCATCCACCAGCTTGACGTCACGGATATCGAGGGACCCGTTGACGTGCATCAGATAGCGCTCGTTGGACGCAGCGATCATGTCATTCGACGGCAGCATCCATAGAATCTTGGGCTTGGGTTCTCCGACGGCCTCGCAGTCGAATCGGACGTTCCCCCCCGGGGCCACCCTGGCGTATGTGGCGCTGGGCGCGCGGATGCGAGGCGCCGCCGTTACCACGGTGATGTGCACGTGCATCTCGTCCTTGCCCACGGTGTTCTCTGCGTAGCACGTGTAGTCGCCTTCCTCCGCCATGCCCACTCGGTTCAGGTACAGCGTCCCGTTGTCGAATAGGATGAAGCGCCTGGAGCGCCCCCTCCTGGTCCCGTCGGCCTGCAGGGCGCTGTTGACCACAGTGCCGTCGGGGAGGCCCCACGAGATCTCCGGCATGGGGGCGCCGGAGGCCTTGCAGTCCACCTGCAGGTCTTTGCCGTACGGTACCTGCTTCTTGCCGTAGGCCTTGGTCTCGATCTT
>NW_027468598.1:36047265-36069765 GCF_046254945.1 Alosa pseudoharengus
GTGGAGGGCTTTAAAACCAGATTGCAGAAGTTCCATGATACCATGTGTATCTAGAAAATACTGTATTTGTTGAAGCACAAGTTTTTCTAGAACTTTAGATAAGAACGGGAGTTTTGAGATAGGTCTGTAGTTAGATAGGATTGAAGTGTCTAGATTGGGTTTTTTAATCAACGGCTGCACAACACCTGAGGCAAGGCTACAGTTCATAATCGTTAATATGTGGGGACCTGTGGTCTCAATTGTCTGAGCGATGAGATGTTGAGGGGAGGGTCACCTAACTTTTTTTTGTCAAGGAGGGGGGGTCACCCATCTTTTGTATTAATGAAAACAGCAAAAAATCAAAGTGGCTTGTTTGATTGTTGATTTCTGTCGCCATATAACGTTCTCTTTCGTTCCATAGCTCTGTCAACATTGAACAATGAAAATAAGGGAGTTTTCCCGAGTTTCTCACGCAAAATACGGAAAATGTCAACATCCGTCCCCATTAACGTTGGAAGGGTTGGAGCAACAAAGTAGCCTACTTTATTCATGCCTAACAGCCTATATCCATTTGGTCAACTTTATCCAGCCCTAAAAAGCTAACTTTGGTTTACTTGTAGTTTACCGTGTAGCCTAGCCTAGCCTAACTTTAAACAGTGTGCATGCTTATAAAGCATACTTGTGCTCATCCACACATCCAGCTCCTAACGTTTTGACAAGCATTTCTACCAATTGACCTTGTTCCTGCCCATCTCTAGCTTTGCTGTCTCCATCCTTTCTGTTTTTGTTGTTTGCAAAAAAATATATAGTAGGCCCTATTTATTGGTAACCAGCAACAAGTGCAATTTGTTAATCGCTGTCATTCTCTCTCCTGCCAACAAAAATGTGTTACGTTCCAAGTAGCAGTGCGTAATTCTGCTTCATAAAGCAGAATACAGAATACAAATACATTGGTCATATAAATAACCAGTTTATGGTCTACAGTGTAGGCTAGAGGTGGTAAGTTATGGTAGGCCAACTTGGAGTGAATATACAGGGGGATTTCTTTGGCTCTTAGTCTGGCAGGTGCGCACGTAGATAGCCTATGGCCGAACACTGCAAGCGCCAATGAATCGTGCCCTCATGACAACCACGTCGTTAACTTAAATAGGCCTACTGTAGGTTAACATCACTCTGAGTTCGCATTCAAGCAAGCAAAACGATGATTTGAATACATCTGTTTTTCTGGAAGGGCAAGGGGTAACAACAGGACAACACAGAGACAGGTCAGAATGCAGGACTAATGTTATGAGAGTATTACAGTAATATGGGATATTCTACGGGAAAATATTAAAACGGCAAGACAGCGGGGAAAAGTTAAAATATAGGCCTAAACCCGGAAAAAGTTGGCATGTTAGGTATTTTTCGGTCCCTGTGATTATTTGTGAAATTGTGCAAACGGCCTTTTCAAGTCATTTGAGAAGGAAGGAGTGTAGCAAGCTCGCAAATTGACGCTCGTCTGAGAAATTGAGTTTTGGATAATGTTCATCTTCGGCAGCTTTACAATGACTGAGGAAGCCTAGAGACGAGTCCATAGCAACAAGTTCATTAGTTGAATTTGTTATTACCCAGTGTGCTTTGTTGAATGGTCTCAATGTTTTATTGTTTTATTTCATGTGAATACTTACTAGAGGAGTAAATTATTTCAAGTAGGCTAATGCAGTTGCAGGAAGTGTGCATTTAGTTTCCATGCTTATTGTGTTTCCACAACAATGTTAGTGAGTAAATCTACTGAAATTGCCACCATCTTGGTGAAGTGTGATGTATAAGATCAGAAAGCAGAGGGTAAGTTTAGAAAGATTGCTTAAGTCGATGTGCTTTCATAGTGCTCTATAGCGTGGGCGGAAGGTATCGACAATTGGCCGGGGGAGGGTCATGTCTTTTTTGAAAAGACTGTTGGAGGGTCATTGAAAAATTTCTTACAGGCAGTGGAGGGTCATGCAACTTTTGATTGAAGCACTCAAAATCCCTCCGGTGACCCCGTTTATAAATAACGAACGGTCCCTTAGGTTAGCAAATGATATAGGCTCTAAGTGACTGAAACTCACAGGGCAGGTGACAGAGATAGAAGGGTCAAAGGAGGGGGGGGGGGTTATCTGAGCTCTGATGTTGGAGATTTTGGAAACAAAGTACTGCAGAAATTGTTCATTACTCACTGAAGAGGTGTCTAACTCAACAGGTTGGTGTTTATTGAGAGCAGTGTTTATAGTGTTAAAAAGAATATGGGGTTTGCCCTGATTGCGCAAAACAATATCAGAGAAATATTTTGTTTTTTCAGATTTAACAGTTTTTTGGTATTTGAGCCACGTTTCCTTTAAAATATCATATTTATAAGATACATGCAGCTTGTCCTTTTCCACTAGCGTTCCGCCCTTCGACACTCTCGCCTGATTGAGGGAAGTGTCAGTCAGCCAAGGTTCTTTTTTGGCTTTCGGGCGCAGTGTTTTAAAAGGTGCAACACAGTCCAGAATGTTAGAGCAGGTAGAATAAAAAGAGGATGTCAATTGTTCAGTATCCGGACAGACAGAAGATTGAGCCTCAGCAGCATTTTTAAATGCAGCGGAGAAACGAGTAGTAACAGTGGGGTTGATAGTCCGACGCCGGCGCGCAGGAGCGCAGGGTTTAGCAGTATGGCCATAAAAAGTAACATTATGATATCTTCATATTCCAGTGATAATTACTATCATACTGTAGGCTATATTCCAGTGATAATTACTATTATACTGTAGGCTATATTCCGGTGATAATTAATATTATACTGTAGGCTATATTCCGATGCCTAATTACTATTATACTGTAGGCTATATTCCAGTGATAATTATTATTATACTGTAGGCTATATTCCAGTGATAATTACCATTATACTGTAGGCTATATTCCAGTGATAAATACTATTATACTGCAGGCTATATTCCGATGCCTAATTACTATTATACTGTAGGCTATATTCCAGTGATAATTACTATTATACTGTAGGTTATATTCCAGTGATAAATACTATTATACTGTAGGCTATATTCCGATGCCTAATTACTATTATACTGTAGGCTATATTCCAGTGATAATTACTATCATACTGTAGGCTATATTCCAGTGATAATTACTATTATACTGTAGGCTATATTCCAGTGATAAATACTATTATACTGTAGGCTATATTCCGATGCCTAATTACTATTATACTGTAGGCTATATTCCAGTGATAATTACTATTATATTGTAGGCTATATTCTCTGGATGCCTACAGTAAATTAACCTTCATGGAGACATTATACAGTATGAGTTCAGTCTGGACAGAATCAAATGTACTAGCAGAGTACGAGCTATTAGAGCATTCATTTAAGAAAAAAATGTAGGGAATTATAATATTGTTATGTGTGAAAGTAAGTAAAATGTAGGGCATTATATAATGTTATGTGTGAAAGCAAGTAAAATGTAGGTGCCATAACTGCCAAAGTGTAGCTGTACATACACAGTTTCTGTGGTTATTAATTTGTGTGGAGTCTCTACATGTGGGATTAACTGGAGTGCCGTGGTACCTGTGCTGGTCAGGAAGCGCCTCCAGCTGATGGTGGGTGCGGGGTTACCGTCCGCCTCGCAGGGCAGGACTGCGTCGGAGTTCGACAGCACCGTGAAGCTGGCAGCGTTGCCCCCCACAATCCTCGGCTTGGCCGGCATATCCTCCGTGGATGGCTCCGTAATGATGGACGTTGTTGTGTCGTACTCTTTGGCCTGGTGGTCGTACGTGTTATCAATGTCGTCATAGTCATAAAGGGAGGGCCTGTTGGTGTATTCTGGCTTTGTTGGGAGATCTGTTGTCCTGACAGAGGTCAGTGTCCTTTCTGTGTCTGTCCTCCTCTTAGATCCTTCTGTGATGACAGGCATGGTGGGTCTCACTGGTCTGACTGGAGGTCTATGTGTTGGGGAATGCCCATACCTGCCAGGGGGCACTCTGCCATTGGTGTACATTCTGTTATCTCTGCTGGTCTGCACTCGAGACCGTGGGGTTCCATACAGCCGTGAGGATGAAGTGGTTCTGGAGGCTGTGGTGGGCCTTGACGTGGTGTATTCCCTGGGCCGATTGGTGGTGAAATACGATGGGATTCTCCACTCTACGCCATATGAGTCCATGGTTCCAGATGGGGAGGACACTACAGCAATCTCTTTCTCCCAGAAGTGTGTGTAGAGTGGCCGTGACACACCTCCTGAATGGCTCTTTGATACTGGCCGTGGCACTAATGTGGTAGTTTCCATTAAAGTGGAGGTTTCTGGCAGCTCGGTCGTTGTAGTAGGCACCTCTGTTGTTGTCGTTGTTGTTGTCGTTGTTGTTGTTGTGGTTGGAGTTTTTGTGGTGGGTTTCCTCATGGGCCTTCGGCCTCTGAAACGCCCTCGCCCTCTAAATCGCCTGTTTTGTCCCCCAACCCTTCGGGGCGTCCATGTTCCTGAACCCCAAGAGTCAGAGCCGGAGAAGCTTGATTCAACAACCTCCTCTTTAGGCTTTATTGTTGGTGGCACATCAAGAGTCTTTACACTTGAGGATGAGTCCATGGTTGAGGGGAATCTGGAGCCATATGTGGGAGCAGTTGTAGTTGTCTCCTGTGTGGTCGGAGCCTGGGTCACTGTGGTTGACTCTTCTTTTGTTATGGTGGTGAAAGAGTCTTCAGAGTCATATCCTGATGTCTCAAGATCTTTCTCAGACATGGCAGGTGGTAGTGTTACTGGTGCCACAAGAGACTCCACAGTTGGCAGGAAGGTTGTTTCCATTTCAGCTTCGGTAGTGGTTGGGATTGCTGAAGTAGTTATAGGTGTGGTTGTAGTTGTAGTTGTGACTGTGGTTGTGGTTGTAGTTGTGCTCTGGGTGGTTGTGGTGACTGGTTTGACTGGTTTACGAAGCCTGTTTAGCAGTTCTTTTTGGCCCTCTTTGGTTCCAAACAGTTTATGCCAGGGTATTTTACCTCGAATAACTTTGGATGACTTTGTAGTTGTAGTAGCTTTAGTGGTTGTTGGTTGATATGCCACCGGATCTTGTGTTGTTTCCAGATCAGGGGCATCTGCAGAGGTCATGTAACTATTAGCTCCTTCAGTTCTTACGTGCAGGGTAACAGGTCCTGAGGTAAATGTTTGTGTTATTTTCTCAGGATATTGCTCTGGAGATCTTGTGAAGGTATTGGCCCTGATGGGCTTTTCCGTTCTTTGAGGCGAAGAACTGTGAATGTTAGTGTTACTCTCCTCTGCTGTATTCTTCCTACCTGTTGTGTCGTCACAATCTCCACAATCTGTGCTGAGCTCTACTGAATATGGCACTGTGGCCGCCCCCTTCTGTGAGACTGAAGGCTTCTTGAGTTTATCAAGGTAGGACTGGATGTCTGTGATCTTGTTTGGTCGAATTATTCTTCGCCTGTTGGGGAAGTTGCGTCTCCGTCCGGGCCTCCTCCTGTGGGGAGGTATTATTTCTATCTGTTGGCGTGAGATGATGGTGGATCCAGCTGGAAGGCGGTGAGACTTGATCCTCTGAGTAGTGTGAAAGGTGATTTCGTCTTGCTCGCGTTCTGTTGTGGTCACAGCTGTGAATGTAGTCCGGCTGTCGGGGTCAGTGGACGTGTGAACAACTGGCTTCAGTCTCGGGCCCAGCCCATCCATCATCGGAGTGACATTTGGGTTCTGGCTGTTGACAATAGACATCCCCCCAGTCGAAGACTCAGGTGTGTCGCCTGAGAACATGAGCTGCATCTCGTCAGTGGATTCAGTCACCGTGAGCTTAAGTGTGACTGGTCGCTTAAACGAGTCTTTGGGTCTTGTTTGAAAAGTGTACCGTCTATTGTCACTGAATCCCCTGGAGTAAGTATGTTTATTTTCAAATGGTGTCGTTTCATCTCTTTGAATGTCATAGCTGCTAGTGGTGACACCGAGAGCTGGGAACAGCACCGGTGAGATGTCAGACCTGTGGTGAGGTCCAGGTGTTAATTTGTCTCTAGTCTCTGCTGTTGTGATGGCACTGGTGACAGAGTCAACTGGGTTCTCTGTAGTTGTCATTTCATAGTCCTGAGAGTCATCTGAGGATTCCGTTCTTGTCACAACCTCACTCCATATGTCGTCTATGGATTCAATAGTGCTCAAAACACCATCCTGATTATCGTCTAATATTTCAGTTGTTGACATAACAGCTCTCTCATATTTGTCTAAAGATTCAGTGGTTGTCATGTGTCCATCCTGGTTGTCATATAAATGCACATAAGTGTCTGTGGTTGTCATCGCGCTATCTTGACTGTCCTCTGATCCCTTGGTTTTTACCTCATCATACTGGTTGGTCTCTGGCATTTCCGTGATTGTCACCACACCATTTGGCATCGCTACAATTTGATCCTCAGAAAAACCCTCTCCTGAACCCAAATCTCCATCTCCAGAGAGCCCCAGATCTGTTTTGGTGTTTCCATGTTCCTGATCGGCTTTCCCTATCTCATTGTTTGTTGTTTGGCCAGACTGAGCTTTCTTCATGAACTCTGCAAATTTTTGAGGATCCACCCTTCGAGATCCCTTATCGAATACCCGCCTGCTTCCCCATTTTCTCCTGTTGCTTAAGGGGTTACCTCTCCTGTGACCTCCTCTGGTGGGCGGTGGCTTATTCCTCGGATACGGCCTGTCTGAGGTGATGGTCCTTGACTCCTGGTTAGTCCGTTGAGATGACTTAGAATGAATAAGTCCACTGTGAGTGGTCTCAGTCTCCTCGGGGTCGGCATCAATCTCATTGAGCCCTGAGCCCTCGGAATCTATTATTTGCACTTGCTTTGTCCCCTCATCGGTAATACTCACTTGGGACGTTAACAAGTCCACCCCGAGATAATTCGAGGACAAACATCTGTAAAATCCTCGGTCTCTCTCTGTCAGTGACTGTATCCCCAAGCTGCCATTAATGTAAACATGTCTGTTCCCATTCGTCTTGTCCAAGACTGAGTGATTAGGAAGTACCCACTGAATAGAAGCTCTAGGGTTCCCAGTAGATCCACAGTCCAGGAGCAAGCTTTGGCCCAGTGAGCGGGTCATCTGGACCCCATTCACCTCTGTCTCCTCCACATCTGGGGACAAAACTGTAATCCGAAAGATCAACACGTCGGCATCCAGGTAGTTTGTTGCAATACATCGGTAAATCCCAGCATCTGATTTGTCCACCGATCTCAGGGTGAGCTTCCCCGAGTCGCTGATTGTAATCCGTTGGTCATCGCTGTGGTACGGCGCCCTGACCTTGCTGCCGTCTGCCAAGATCCACTCCATGGAGGGTTTGGGGTTTCCAAATGTCTCACAGTTGAGCACTGCTGTGCTGCCAGTTACAACAGCATGCTCCGTCTTTGTCTGATTATCCTGTTTGATCATCGACCAGCTGTACCTGTCTCTGCGGAGGTTTCTGCTGTCCACACGCAACTGGACAGACGACGAGTACCTAATATGAAGTGTGGAGAACGTAGTGGTTGTTCGGTCCAGCTGCAGGCTAATCTGTCCTTGCAGTAGCCACGCCGGATTGGCTTTGATATCTGCTTCAACCTCAGTGTAAATTTCCTCGTCCGGCAGCCGGGCCTGTCGGTATTTGTAGGTCATCTCTGGTGACATTGACAGCAGTAGTCCCCTTTCCAGTCTCATAGGCGTATCGCTGTACATGGCCAAAACGCGCCACAGCTGCTGAATCTGGTCGTAGTCGATGTTACAGACCAGTGACGTGCTGATGGTCGCCCTCAGCACAGTGACATCCTCCTCGTCCCCCATTTGTGTCAGGTTCAGATTCTCCACCCCAGACGGCCTCTGAACAACGCAAGCTAAGGTGGCGTCGTTGTGGACCTCGTCCGTCACATTCATTTGCAGCGTGCCAATGGGGGCGATGAAGTCCTTTGCAGAGACTGGGGTGAAGTCGTCCTCGTCCAGCGTGAAGTTCCTCTGCTTCAGGTAAGGGTGGATCCAGGACTTGGTGCAGGTAAAGTCGTCACGGGCAAGCTGAATCAGGCCTCTCCCTCGGGCAGTAACTGGTGATTCACACACTGGGCATGCTGGACTGTGAGAGGCCTTCTTGTCTCGTTTGCATTTCAGCACACCTGCAGACATGACAAGTTAGAAAGAAAACATAAAGGGATTTTTAGTGTGTTTGTGTGTGTTTGATTGATTTGACCGTCATAGCAGCAATACATAATAATCACGCTTTCTTGGAAAAGTATATTTTGAACTGTCAGACACAAAACACTCAATAATACAGTATATTTTTGTTGGGTGAATAAAATAAACAGAAATAAAAATCCTTGACAGTGACGATACTGACTGTGTCGACTAACCAGGGTTCTTTTCCACCCACTCGGTCAGCCAATCCATGCGGCAGTCACAAGACCAAGGGTTTCCATGGAGATACACATTCTCCAGCTGATAACAGCCTGCGAACAGGTCTGCCGGTATGCTGGTGAGGGCGTTGTCGGACAGGTAGATGCTCTTCACGGAGGACAACTTGAACACCTGGCTGTGGCGCAGGGTGATGAAGGTGTCTGGGTGGAGCTGCTGTAGGAGGTTGCCCTCCAGGTGGACCAGCTGTAGGTTGGTCAGACCATAGAAGGTCTCTGGGTTGATGAATTCGATTTGGTTGTGGTCAATGTGGAGGCGCACCAAACTGTGCAGACCACTGAACGTGTCTTTGTTGAGTTCTTTTACTTTGTTGTAGCTCATCTTTAACACCTTTTGGATACAGGAAAGCAGCACATGATACATTAAAACAATTATAGAAAAGAATAAATCTTTAATTATTCTATTCTATTCTATACACATATTTATACATTTTCAATTAAAATTAAACAAACTGGTTGATTTTCTATGAAAAACAAAGAGTTACATACAAAACAAATGTTTAAAAACAAATACATTATGCTGAAGTGTTTTATTTACTTGCAAAGACTTGAGGTCATTGAAAGCCCGGTCTTCAATATTACTGATGGTGTTACTATGAAGCATCAATAGTTCCAGATTTTCCAGGCCGGTAAAATCGTTTTCTCTCAATACTGCTAAGCTGTTGTATCTGCATCAAACACAAAAAACATGAATATAAATGCAAATGTAAAAGTAAAACATTGTACAAAGAATGTACAAATTGTGCAGCTTAATCTGCTGTTTTTGAGAGGGACAGAAGTCCTATGTGACCACGTTTCTTCACACTACTATGTATAAGTGGAGTTTCAGAGTTATGCTCTGGGGGTGAGTGGGATACTCTTGTCAACATGGTCCTGATTAAACACACACACACACCCTCTTTTTCTCTCTCTCTCTCACACTCTCTTGCTGGCTCTCTCTCACATGCATGCGCGCGCACGCACACACACACATACTCTCGCTCTCTCTCACACACATGCACACACACACACACTCTCTCTCTCTCTCTCTTGCTCTTTCTCTCTCTCTCTCTCTCACACACACACACACACACATTGAATACGAATCTGTTCTTAAATGACCTTCCAGTTGAAGAAAAATAAACGTTCTTTTCTATTGTGCATGTGTCGGTGGCCTGTGTAGTTCTTCTTGCGGTTAAACTGGCCAGGAAGAGGAGGAGGTGGAGGAGGAGGAAGGGGGGGAGGTTGAGTTTCTCACCCCAGGTTAATTCGTTCCACAACCGGCTGAATCTCGCGTGGTATTGCGGTCAGGTATCTGAAAGTGCAGTGAACCTCAGTGGGAACGTAGCACGCGCAGGATCTCGGGCAGGCGCGGCCATTCGACATCATTGCCGCCAAAACAAACAGAAGTGCCAGGAGATTCCATCGCAGGTAAGACAGTCCTGAGGGTAATGCCTTCATTCTGACGGAGTAGGCGTGGTTGCATTCACTCTGAAAAAAAGTTGTGGTGCCATCAAAATATGTTGAGTGAAAAAAAGCTATTCATACTTCTCAAGGACAATCGCATTACTCAAATAATAAGATTTAAACACCTGTCATAAGTTGCACTGTCAATTAGAGACAGCCTGCACATAGTATAACATTACTAATACTCTCTCGAATTAATTCTACCTCGTAGCATTATGATTAGATAATATTAGATGATAACACGATACAACACATACAATGTAATATACTGGGTCAACCATTGCACCACTAGGCTAAATCATCTCAACGGGACACCAAAGCATTCCCGTCACCACTAAGAATGTAAATATTGGAGTCTTCTGAGAAAATTATAGTATTTCAAGACCAAGATAATAAGTATTTCAAGATATTGATTAAAGACGTACTGGACCACAGAACACTGTGCGCAACCCCACCATTTAACACATAGGTAGAATTCCTTCCTGCAAGCAGCAGAAGTTTTTCTCACCAGAATTGCGTAAACGTATGGACTCTTCTCAGAGGAATAAGTTAGCCTACCTGTAAAAGTACCGATAGCAATGTATATCACGCTGACTCAAACCGTCTTTTTTCTTTAATCAATTTAATTATAGGCTATACGTAGTTATACTTACATTTTATGCTTTAACGGGTTTGAAAACACTTAATCCACATTACTTTTAAATCATGCCTTAAACCAAGACGCAGTGGTAATCTAGTTGATAAGTAGGCTCTCCGGTGTAAAAAAAGTTTTTCCAAAGAATTCCGTTTGAAATGCAAAGTCTGGTCCTCGGGTCCAGCCTAGTCCTGTGCGCAGATACCCGTGAATGCACAAGGATGATGTTGAGCTGCGTGTGTGATGTAGGCGCTGCGGGTAAGGTCCTTCCCTCCACGCATACCTCCCATCCCGTGCCGTGTGCTCCCCCGCCGGGGCTCGTAGTGGCTCCACTGTATCAACTCAGTTATCAAGTCTTAATGTGACCTCATTTCATTTATCGAACACAACATCTAACAGACGTTGTTTAAGGCTACAATGGGTGCGATATAGGCAGTGTTGACTCAAATATCTTCCGGAGTTCAGTTTTGTCATCAGCAGCCTCAGTGAGTACTAGGCTACGGACTTTTATCCACCACTAGTCAAATCTGCTCTTCCAATCATAATTTCAGAGACCATTTTAGTGCTACTGAAACCCAAACAAAACTGAAAAAAATGTGCGGTGAAGATCCCTATCCGGCAAAGGTATTCATCACACACATTTGGTTCCTGAGATGTACATTTTGCCTAATTGCTATGTCATGATCATATGTCATGACACTGGGGGCATAATTGCTTCCAGCAGAGTTGAGGCAGAGCCACATTTCTTTCTCCCTCTCTGCAGGGGAGTAACCACAGGCCAATTTACTTAACCAATATGTGCCACTACTTTAATTAGCTGGAAAACCAAACTGAACTTCAATTCAATTTATTCTATTTCATAAAATTCATAAAGTAAAAGTGCCCAGAACCTTAGAGTAGAACTGTGAATGGAATAGTCAGTCTTTCATCGGATTGTTCATTGTTTATGTGAATGAGAAGCCATTCTTGTACTTTGTTTTTTGTATATACTTAATGTTCGTTCTGTCAGAAGATACTTTGTCTTTCCTCTGTGTCCACTTGACTTGACATGTAAGTGCAGTGTCTCATGCCGTCAGACAAGTTGACTAATTACTTTACGAAGATGACAACAATCAGACAAAATTATAGACTTTCATTTTTAGATTAGGTTATATTACAACATTGGCACACTTCTTTAAGAGTGTCTATGCAGAGAGAGAGAGAGAGAGAGAGAAAGAAAGAAAGAGAGAGGATTTGGGAACTGTTAAGTGCTGAAAATGACATGCAGTATCTCACCACAGCAAATGCACGGTTTCGGGAATTCATATGCTGACCGTCTGTGGGTGACTCAATGAGGAGTCACCAGGCAGTAAACGCAGCTCTGAACACACTGGAACCCACAACACAATCACCCTGAAATCTCCAACGTGTGGGAAACCACTCTCTCCCTTCTCTTCCGCAGGCTGCCACACTATCAGCATTTCCGTAATGACGGAGCTGCAGGACTTCAGCCCTCACTCACATGCTCAGGCCCCGGGCACGCAGAAGACATCGCCTGTGTGCGTATGGAGGTCAGTCTAAAGCTAAAGGGGAGCTACTGTACCTGTGTGCATATGGGGTCAGTCTAATGCTAAAGGGGAGCTACTGTACCTGTGTGCGTATGGAGGTCAGTCTAAAGCTAAAGGGAAGCTACTGTACCTGTGTGCATATGGAGGTCAGTCTAATGCTAAAGGGGAGCTACTGTACCTGTGTGCATATGGGGTCAGTCTAAGGGGAGATACTGTACCTGTGTGCATATGGAGGTCAGTCTAACACTAAAGGGGAGCTGCCTGTGTGCATATGGGGTAGGGCTGGGCGATATATCGGTATTACGACTACGACCGATATATTTTTGAAAACGATATGTAGTTGAGACAATATCGTAATACCGGTATTATGTCAAATAATGGGCCATTTTATCAAAGCCACTTGCTCTTCTGTGTTCAGACCATTCAGATAGCCGCAGCTCTGCTCAACTGCGCCCCTGCGTGTGCACGTTCTCCCTCGCAGCACTACAAACTTTCAAACATCGGACACCGAGTCAGATTTTGTTTACCTTTTTTATGATTCCTGAAACCCCATTCAATCGTGCATAGGGATTTTTCTTACAAACCGGAACATGCAAAAATGAACGCATACAAAACAACGGTAGCGTCTATCACACTCTTGATGAGTGACTCAGTTACGTTGTTTAAGTAGCCTAATTGTTTAAAACTATTTTTGTTGTTGATAGCAACATGTCTAGGCCATCATAGGCTACATTTGCTTGTCATCTAGGCCCTATCAAACCCTTACGGGTAAAAAAACTGGATTGTGTGACAAAACTGCAGGTTTTTCAATATTTTTGTGCCCAAAATATTGCATTGTGCAGTACAATGTAGGCTTGCGTTGTCAGTCAGGGTCAACTTTTGGTCTTTTGTTATTTGCACAGCTTTATCAGAGCAACTGTAGCCTATGCCTATTGTAGGCCTATGTTATTGTTTACACTTTTTTGCACAGCTGTGTTAGAGCAGTCTGAAATCATTCTAATTAAAGCTGATTGAGTGAATACGAAACACTTAGCTCTTTCTGTTTAAAATATCGATATATACCAATCAGCTCCAAAATATATTGGGATATCAGTTTTGGTCCATATCGCCCAGCCCTACTCCTTGTGCAGTTAAATATTTACAAACAAGTATGTGCTGTGTAGCCTACTTTTTTCTTATTTGCACAGCTCTATCTGTATGCCAATTGGTTTATTATATTGGCTTTTAACGGTAGCCTATGTTTTGTGTTACCTTTATTGTAAAGCTGCAGGCCTGTGTTGCCAATCAGGGTCGACCGAATATTGTTATTTGCACAGCCCTCAGAGCAACCGTATACCTATTGGTATATGTTATTGTTTACACCTTTTTGCACAGCTCTGTTAGAGCAGTCTGAAATGAATATAATTAAAACCGGCTGTGTTGTCATAATTGTTGTGTTGAGTGAATATATGAAGCACTTTGCTCTTTCTGTTTGAAATATCAATATCGTATCGATATCGTATATCGCCAATCAGCCCCAAAATATCGGGATATCAGTTTTGGTCCATATCGCCCAGCCCTAATATGGGGTCAGTCTAACGCCAAAGGGGAGCTACCTGTTTTTGATACAGATACATTTCACGCAGGATAGCTTGTGACTGTGCGAAACAAAGCCACTCCATGATGACACAGTTGACATACACACACACACACACACACACACACATACACACACATACACACACACACACACAAATACACACACACATACACACACACACTGTATCTGGTATCTGTCTAAGGCACCTGTTTATCTAGGGAGAACACTAAACGGACAGACTTCCTATGTGTGTGTTCTGCGTGGGTGTGTGTTTGAATGTGTGTGTGTGTGTGTGTACTGTATGTGTTTACTTCCTGTGTGTGTGTTTGTTTGTATTTTTACTCTGTGTGCGTGTGTGTGTGTGTGTGTGTTTCTGTGCGTGTGTGTGTTGGTGTATTTTTACTGTGTGTGTTTTACTCTCTCTCTCTCTCTCTCTGTATGTGTGTTTGCATATTTTTATTGTTTGTGTTCTGTGTGGGTGGGTGTTTGAATGTGTGTGTGAGAGAGATTGAGAGTTTCTTGTATGTGTGTGTGTGTGTATGTGTGTGTGTGTGTATGTGTGTGTGTGTGAGAGAGAGAGAGAGAGAGAGAGAGAGAGAGAGAGAGAGAGAGCCTGTTTGGGCCAGTCTTCAGATGGCCAGGCTGATGACAGGCCGTTTGGTTGGATAGCCAGCTGTGGTCAGCTTGTCCTGCTCAGCTGTTTGTCTTTGAGACGTCTCCTAAACAAGTCCCCTACTCTGTGTATTTGTTCATGTCTGTGTGTCATCACATCCACGCAACAGCCCTCAACTACAAGGGTCCACTGTGCTCAGACTGCCCCATACAGCCGCTGCCAACTTACATACATATGATGCTACAGGACATGTCAGATGCTACAGGACATGTCAGATGCTACAAGACATGTCAAATGCTACAGTACATGTCAGATGCTACAGGACATGTCAGATGCTACAGAACATGTCAGATTCATGCCACAGGACATGTCAGATGCTACAGTACATGTCAGATGATGCAGGACATGTCAGATGCTACAGGACATGTCAGATGATGCAGGACATGTCAGATGCTACAGTACATGTCAGATGCTACAGGACATGTCAGATGCATGCTACAGGACATGTCAGATGCTACAGGACATGTCAGATGCATGCTACAGGACATGTCAGCATGCTATAGGCTACATCTCTTTTCATGCTGCAGCCATCTGAGAGACTTCACAGACATAGATATAGATAGATAGATAGATAGATAGAGAGGCAATATAAATAGAGGATAAATACAGAGACATCAGAGAAAAACAGGGGAAGTCAGTATAGTAAAAGAGATGGAGTAAGAGACAGATGAAGAGATGGAGTAAGAGACAGATGAAGAGATGGAGTAAGAGACAGATGAAGAGATGGAGTAAGAGACAGATGAAGAGATGTAGTAAGAGACAGATGAAGAGATGTAGTAAGAGACAGATGAAGAGAAAGAGACAGATGAAGAGATGGAGTAAGAGACAGATGAAGAGATGTAGTAAGAGACAGATGAAGAGATGTAGTAAGAGACAGATGAAGAGAAAGAGACAGATGAAGAGATGGAGTAAGAGACAGATGAAGAGATGGAGTAAGAGACAGATGAAGAGAAAGAGACAGATGAAGAGATGGAGTAAGAGACAGATGAAGAGATGTAGTAAGAGACAGATGAAGAGATGTAGTAAGAGACAGATGAAGAGATGTAGTAAGAGACAGATGAAGAGAAAGAGACAGATGAAGAGATGGAGTAAGAGACAGATGAAGAGATGGAGTAAGAGACAGATGAAGAGAAAGAGACAGATGAAGAGATGGAGTAAGAGACAGATGAAGAGAGAGAAAGCCATTCATCTCTCCCATTGCTGATCACAACATTCTGTCTGGCGTGCGCTCCAGTTGGCCGTGGGGCCTGCGTCTCTTTTGGAGGTAATTTTCTCCAGATGATGGAATACTACAAACGTATTTCCTGATTTATGTCGCTCTGGACCCTCGGCACAAATGCGGGTAGTAAAAATAATTGGAGAAGCCAAGGCGGAGAGGACCAATATTCTGATAAACAGCCTGGGCCAGTGCAGATGACATATACCTACCTGTGTTAAAGCCATTAGGCCTCTCAACATTTGGGCCTTGGCATCATTCTCTGTGTAACATTCCGGGCTCAGCATACCGTAGATCTCCTTCGTTACTCTGCTGTCTGAGGACGTGTTGGCTCTTTCAGGACTTTAGGCTTAGAAGACATCCGTTTTCACGGATCAGCTGACATGATATTTTATAGATGTGCTGTGAAACGTCCTCCATCTTCTTATCCACATTTATCCGTCTTATCTATCACTTCATTTGAGATCTTTTACTTTTCTCTTCTTTTAGTTTCTTCTTTCCTTCTTTCTTTCTTTCCTTCTTTCTCCGGTTTGCTGCACATACCGATGTTCCTCACACACGACACCCTTGATGGGGGCGAGCCGGTCAGCCCTGCTACGGCACAGGGCCCCACAGCCTGGGAGGGCAGAGCCCCCGGTCTAGAGCCCGCTACGGCCCCAGGGCAGAGCTCCCCGGTCTAGAGCCCGCTACGGCCCCAGGGCAGAGCTCCCCGGTCTAGAGCCCGCTACGGCCCCAGGGCAGAGCTCCCCGGTCTAGAGCCCGCTACGGCCCCAGGGCAGAGCTCCCCGGTCTAGAGCCCGCTACGGCCCCAGGGCAGAGCTCCCCGGTCTAGAGCCCGCTACGGCCCCAGGGCAGAGCTCCCCGGTCTAGAGCCCGCTACGGCCCCAGGGCAGAGCTCCCCGGTCTAGAGCCCGCTACGGCCCCAGGGCAGAGCTCCCCGGTCTAGAGCCCGCTACGGCCCCAGGGCAGAGCTCCCCGGTCTAGAGCCCGCTACGGCTGAGACAGGATACTGTGGTTTGGGAGAAAAAAAGAGAGATCGGCTTTCAGAACAACCTTCAACAGTAGCGCTCCAAATCTGTTTCCACAGCTCTGTGTTTGCCTTCTCCCTGTGTCAGCAGACTTTCTCACTGGAGGTATAATGGCAGATATTTCATACACAAACAGGGCGATCCAGCACTCACTCTGCTGGTAAATCACTGCCAGCTACACACCAAGAAATCTATCAAGCATCAACTTGCCGCTAAATCTAACCCTCCGTCGGAAAGACAAGAAAGACTACAAACTTGGCAACTTGTGATGTATTCGTTTAGTAATTATTGTTAATTCGATGCCTATCCGATTTCTTTTCTATCATCTCCACAGTGCTGTCTGACATCAGTTATTAAATCACTTGTGTGTAAAGTCTATGTTCTTTATATCTATGTTCTGAATATCTATGTTCTTTATGTCTATGTTCTTTATGTCTATGTTCTTTATGTTTATGTTCTGTATGTCTATGTTCTTTAAGTCTATGTTCTGTATATCTATGTTCTTTATGTCTATGTTCTTTATGTGTACATTTCCACAAATAGTCTATGTTCTGTATGTCTATGTTCTTTAAGTCTATGTTCTTTATGTCTATGTTCTTTATGTCTATGTTCTTTATGTGTACATTTCCACTATGGCTCTGTTTTGGTTCTATGTTCTCTCAAACATTCTCATTGCTTCAATTTTCCAACATCATTTATTCAACTTTAATTCTCCATCAATTCCAATACTCTTTCATTCTTCCTTTCTTCCTTCCTTCCTTTCTTTCTTTCTCTCTATCTATCTATCTATCTATCTATCTATCTATCTATCTATATATATATATCTGTCTATCTATCTATCTATCTATCTATCTGTCTATCTGTCTATCTATCTATCTATCTATCTGTCTTCCTATCTGTCTCTCCACACAGTTTCTATCATCTTTGCACATAAGTAACTCCCTCCCTCCCCTCTCCCCCTCTCTTCGTCCCCCTCCCCTCTCTCTCTCTCCCCCCTCCCCCCTCTCTCTCTCCCTCCCTCTTCCTCTCTCCCTCTCTCCCCCCCCCTCTCTCTCTCTCTCTCCCTCTCTCTCTCTCCCCCCTCCCCCTCTCCCTCTCTCTCTCTTCGTCCCCCTCCCCCCTCCCTCTCTCTCTCTCTCCCCCCCTCTCTCCCTCTCTCTGTGTCTGCCATTCCCTCTGTGCTGTGTCTGTGTTGCCTCATGTGAGCTGGTTGAGATCAGAGTCTGTGAGGGTCCGCTGGGAGTCGACATGTCCTGTAGCATCTGACATGTCCTGTAGCATGCATCTGACATGTCCTGTAGCATCTGACATGTACTGTAGCATCTGACATGAGTCGACAGTGTCAGTGTGCTCATAGCCGTGAGGGTCTGCTGATGGGAGATGAAATCATATTTACACGGCAGATCTCTGGGGAGGGAGGGGAGCACACTCCTTTAGGAAACACTTGATTGGAGTGTAAACCTGCATGCCTATTGGTGACATGCTGTTTATGTTTCTGCATGTGTGTGTGTGTGCGTGGGTGTGTGAGTGAGTGCACTCTAAAGCATTCTCTCTCTCTCTCTTTCTCTCTCTCTATGTGTGTGTGTGTGTGTATGTGTGTGAGAGAGAGTGAGAGAAAGAGAGAGAGGGGGGGGGATTGAATGTGCTCTTTTTGCCTTTAACTTTCCATGTCAGTTTGAGCTTAAAAAAGCTCCTGTGTTTCTGCATCTCTCAGGGATGTGGATTGAGCCATGCACAATCTGCAGCTGTCAACAGTCCTATGGTGACCCTTGACCTTTGCCCACCACAGAGACTGCTACACGTGAGTTTTTCAGTGTGTATTTATGTGTGCCTATGTGTGTGTGTGTTTGTTTGTATTTTTACTCTGTGTGTGTGTGTGCGTGTGTGTGTGTGTGTGTGAGCGTGTATGTGTGTGTGTGTGCGTGTATGTGTGTGTATGTATGTGTGTGTGTGTTCGTGTCAGTCAAGCCAGAGTCAGGGCATGGGTGGAAAGGCTGAGTGGAAGCTAGGCATTCATACCCTGATATCTTCTCCACATGGTGACCCAGTACTTTAGGGACTCTTAATACGGGCCGTGAAATACCTGCGAATGGCCCGTGATAAAGTCTCCAGGCCAATCACTAGTGACCGGGAGCAGGTTGAAAAAGGATCCAGACTCAAGTTGGTCTTTTGTGTCACTGCTGATGTAGAAATCACTGTTGATGTGGATATCACTGTTGATGGGAAAGTCACGTTTGATGTGAATGTCACTGTTAATGTGAATGAACATTACTTTCAAATCTTTAAATAGCTCGAGAACAACATCATAACTCTGAATAGGGCACTACAGTACTCCTAACTTATACATGCATTAAATGGATATTCTGAATCATTATTGGGGCCTTAAACATCTTTTACACGTTATACTGATCTCAGGGTATCTTAATAAAATATGGATACATTTTGTCAAGTCAACGAAATGTTGTGGGTTTATGAGCATGTTATGATCCCCCAATGCTGTCCAGATGTGTGTTGTGTTGTGCCTTTGCCTGTAAGCCATGGGGATATTAGGTTAGGCCTTAATGATGTGAGGCCTGTGGTTTCACGCAGACTCGTTTGGACTCGAGTGGACTTGTTTGAAGTGATGTGCGCTTAATATGAAACTCCTGTGGGGACATTCTACTCGCTCTGTCTCCACACTTTTGTCCAGTTTTATAACCCATGTGCTCTGTGTCATGTTCTATTTAAAACTGCAGTTTAGTTTTCAAGCTGTTTTCATTGCCCCATGCAGTTTCGTGTAATAATGTCTTCTTATCCAGCATTATATGTTGCTCCTAACCAACATGATATGTTGGTGACAGACCTCGTTAAATCAAAATGATAGCAACTCTGTCAGTGATAAAAACGGAACTAAAATGACACGCTTGTGGGGTTTGTAGCGTCGGCCAGTGTTTTTCTCAGGCTGGGCCCACGCACTTTTTATCTGCACGCCTGAGTTATGCTTGCAGTCCACCTGCTTTCGCTATCAGAGCACCACTCTTCTGCCAAATCTGATCTTTCCATAAACCCCCCCCACCCCCGGTCTGGTCTACCTGTCATCATGAAGACGAGGTTACAGTCTGTGCCCATGTGAGGTTAGAGTCTGTGCCCGTGTCTGTGCCTGTGTGAGGTTAGAATCTCTGCCCGTGTGAGGTTAGAGTCTGTGCCCGTGTGAGGTTCGGGTCTGTGCCTGTGTGAGGTTAGGGTCTGTGCCCGTGTGAGGTTAGAGTCTGTGCCCGTGTGAGGTTAGGGTCTGTGCCCGTGTGAGGTTAGGGTCTGTGCCTGTGTGAGGTTAGAGTCTAAGTCAGGCTTGTAGCACTGCTGTCAATCTGAATCTGAATGATCAAATTAGACAGGTAATGCAGGTAATGGTTGCAAGAAGAAGAAGAAGAAGAAGTAACTTATGTAAATCCTTGAGTAAGGATAAGCAAAATAGGCATCGCATAAGCAAGACTGATGAACTGGTTTGTCCACAGTAGGTGATCTAACATGCAGTGGAAAGTTGAAGAATAAAGGCTCTTGAGTATATACAGTACAATTGACCTGACCTGGGCTTTAGAAATGGTTCTCTCATAAACAACAACAATCAACCTATATATGCATAAAAAAGTCTGCATTTTCAAAAGTCTGTACACTGCATAAACGAGCCAGGGCTGTTAAACACTTCTGAGGACTCCATGGTCCATTGACCAGACACAGCATGCAGAGGATCCATGCTACCGAGCTGGCCCCTGACTATCCTGTGTGTCCGTGCACGGCCCATTAACAGCCCAGTGGTGGCGGCCGCATGGGTGAGTGAGCGGTGCCGAGCCTGGCTACCCATGAGTACCTGCAGCGGCAGCACTTCCTGGAGGAAGCTGAGGAAGAGAGGAAGTGTTGGCGTGACGACGAGTCTCGGCCAGCGAGAGAGCGAGACTGAATAAGGCAGTAAATATGTCCATGGGGGGGGGCAGCATGGAAATGTGTTTTGCATGTTTGGACCCCCGAAAGCATCACATCTCTTTCACAGCTGACTTTGATCCTTCATCTAAACTCTCTCTTCTCTCGTAAACACACACACGCACACACACACGCACACACACAAACAAGCGCACACACACACACACACACACACACACACACACAGACACACATACACATGCACACACACACAAGCATACACACACACACACACACACACACACACACGCACACATGCACACACACACAAGCACACAAACACACACACACACACACACACATACGCACACGCACACACACACACTCCAACCACACACACCTAAAAACTGGTCACTTGGTGGTCTGGTCACTTCTGAAGCATGAGAACCTCGCCCATACAGCATTAAACTGTAGGTCTTCCAGTACAATATTGATGCTGTGTGTGTGTGTGTGTGTCTGCGTGTGTGTCTGCGTGTGTGTGTGTGTGTGTGTGTGTGTGTGTGTGTGCGTGTTTGTGCGTGTGTGTGCGTGTGTGTGTGTGTGATACATCTGACTCTCCCATCTCGGAGCCTGACCCACTAGACTAGGGTCATTAGTGTGGGCTATTCTAGTGCTGTGTGGGGTCAGCAGGAGCAGAGTGTGGACTAGCGGCCTCCTTAATGGCTACCTTCTCAAGGTCGCCGCTGCTCTCCTCTGACTCTGACCTTGCCCCTGGGGGAGGATAAACCTGTCACGCAGCAGTGTCTCGCCCCCGTATGTAAATCACTGCTCGTGGCGACGACACACATGAGCCGTTGTTGCTAAATGCGGGATGGTGGAATGTGAAGGGAAGTGCACAGCCCCAGGTTTCCGGAGGTTACGACGCCAGATCAGTTTCCCATGAAAATAGATCTGGCTTTTTAGTGTGCAAATGTCTGGAATTTGAAAGGGGAGAATTACAGAGTTCCAAAAAGGATCTGCGCGTTAGATATGACACCATAACAGAGGGAGAAGATGGGCGCGCAGCCTTCCACGCCTCCAAGTCCCGATCAGTGACCAGATACATACAGGCAAGCAAGCAAGCAAATAAACAATATTCATATACAGCATGGTCACTGATCATTATGTGTTTAATTATCTCACATTTCCCGTGTTTGCTGTTGCCTGCAGTACACCACAAATGAACATGTCGTTTTAGTAGTTCCAGAGAACACACAGACTCTCTTACAGCCGACGGTCTACGTTAGTGTAAATGACTTCATTTCCCATCATTCTCTTGCCTCAAATAGCCTCTGGTCTGTCTGAGGCCCAATGATGACACTATAATGATGCAATCTTGTGAGGAATTGTGGGACACCGTTGATTGGACAAATGCCCACTCTCATCACTAATCTGATTAACTGGTTTTCTTCAGCTGGTTGTGATATACAGACGCTTGACTGCACACACTTGAGACTTTGGAAATTATAAACATCTCGGACTGAAAACTGGTCTGGTAGACGTAGGAGGAAATTATGTTAGTGGAAGTGTGTTCAGATCCATCTGCTGGCGCTGGGATTGGAAACATAAACAGTGCAGACGGGCTTTGGGTGTCAAGCAGCCGATTAGGGGAAAAGAAAAACACAACAACGTGGACTTTATTAAAAAAAACACACATCAGCCAGCAGCACACCATCAGACACCAAAACACACATCAACCAGCCCAGCATCAGACACCAAAACACACACATCTGCCAGCACACCATCAGACACCAAAACACACATTAACCAGCACACCACACCATCAGACACCAAAACACACACATCCGCCAGCACACCACCCCATCAGACACCAACATGAGGGTTGTTTGGGGCACACAGAGATCTAAACACGTGAAGCCCATGTGCTGTTTTGTATCAATGGGAAACAAAAGCGTTGGGCAGATTGGGCTATTATGTGTTTATAGCACATTAACAAAAATGACAAACATCACTGTGAAGAGAAGAACACAAAATATAAGAACATTTTTGTTAGATAGTTTTTTCACCATAATGTCAAAAACAAAAGACTT
>NW_027468598.1:36072265-36082265 GCF_046254945.1 Alosa pseudoharengus
AAGTAATTTACGATTTGTAACAGAAAGGAAACTTAACATAAATTTGTACTTATTTTTAGAGTTATGTAAGATTAATATAAAAGGAAACTTATAGCAACATAGAATAAATAAAGAAATTGATCTTAAGTAAGCTTAACTTAAACTTAAACAATAGTCTATATAAAACTATTTAACAAAAACTATATACTGTATGCACTTTTTCTATGTGAAGTTTTCTCTTAAAATGTGGCAGGACTGTAAATAATGGTATGCTAAGTGGGCACATTTATCTATTTCTCCCAGGAGGAATTGTAGTTTTTGTTCATTGGTGGCAGTCATAAAGCCGGGACAAGTGATTTCAATTTGTGGGTAGAATATAGCTCTTAAGTGTTGATAACTGGGACATTCTGTGAGGAAGAGGCATTCGTCCTCTACTACTCCAGTATTACAGAATTTACATATTCGATCTTCACGAGCTATCCAGGTTTGGCGGTGTCTACCCTTTTCTATTGCAAGGGTATGATCACTCAGTCGATACTTTGACAGGAGTTTTCTATGACGATGGTTTTTAATTTTATTTAAATATGGTGCCAATTTGTAATCAATTCGAATAGTTCTGTAGCAGTGTAGCTTATTTACTTGTTCGATTTTGCATTTCCATGTGTTAATGTAGTTTTGTTTTGCTGTTTTCTCTACTTCTTTTGCTATTGAAGCAATACTTGAGCTGCAGTTTTTCAGGTCGTGTTTTTGTATTATGAAGTTTAAGGGGTCACTCTCTGGGTGTTCACTCCTCAGCTGGGCAGCAGTGTGGTGATATTGCTCTGAATTGCTAGTCTGAAGATGATGCCAGAATTTGGTTGCTCTTTTTTGTATGTCTACAAGGAGGGGGAATCTTCCAAGCTCAGCTCTGCAGCCTAGATTAGGTGCACATCTGTTTAAACCTAGAATATTTTTACAGAATTCCAAATGTAATAATTCGGTTTGGCTTTTGTCCCATGTTTCGAAATTGTCTTTATATTTTATGCCCCAAATTTCGCTCCCATATAGTAATATTGGCTTTACTAAGGAATCAAAGATCTTTTTCCATAATTTGATGGAAGGATTATATTGAAATAGAGATTTTCTTAACATGTAGTATGTTTTGCGTGCTTTTTCGGATAGGTCTTTGATTGCGTTATCAAATTGCCCTGATGAGGAAATGGTCAGTCCTAAGTAGTTGTATTTTCTTACTTGTTCTAGTTGTTTTCCGCCAATGGTAAAATTATATTTATTTATGTTTGAATGTTTTCTCTGGAAAGTCATTATTTTTGTTTTTTCAATATTGATTGGAAGGGCACAAGTTATGCTGTATTCGTACAAAAGGTTTAGTTCATCTCTTTTGTATACATTTTCAAAATGGTCAACCCATGTTTTTCCATTTGCTATTGGGATACAATTTTCTTTTTTGGGGTTGTTAAGGTTTTTCCACAGGTCCCAAAAAGTGTTTTGATCTAACGCATCATCAATTTCTACTAACTGGTTATGTGATTGGCTTTTTTGCGTTTTAGAAGTGATTTGTATTTGTGTAGGGTGTTATGATATTTTATTTGAAGTTCTTGATTTGCTGGTTCTCTGTGTTTTTGGTTTGAATAAGATCTTAATTCTTTTCTTAGTAATAGGCAGTCTTTGTCAAACCATTTATTTTTTTTGTTTTTCTTGCTATTAACTATTCCTTGTCTTTTTAAAGATTTTTTGGCAAATATTGTTGTTAATGTTTTGGTGGCTACATTGATGTTATCTTTAGACTTTTTAAATTTGGTGAACAGGAAGGAGTAGATCATGTTTTCGACCTCGATGCAATTTGACTGGGATGTGTATTGCTCTAGTCTGTCATCGCTCCATTTGTATTAAACTGGAAGTGGGTGTAGTGTACTCATAGGTTTTTGATGTTCTATACTGGAATTTTTCTTTAAGCTAATTATAATGTGGCAGTGATCTGACAGAGGCAACTGTGGCATTACTGTGAAATAATTTATTTGGTTGTGATCTAAATCTGTTATAATATAAGCATAATCCACCACACTGCTGCTTAGATGGTTGCTTAGATGAATGGAATGTCACACTCTGCAGTCATTTTATCCCAGCTCTCTCTCTATCTCTCTCTTTCTCTATCTCTTTCTCCCTCTCTCTCTCTCTCTATATATATATATATACATATCTCTCTCTCTCTTTCTCTATATATATACATCTCCTCAGCTCTCACCTGTTGAAGCAGATCCCACATGATTCCCCTTAATCTGCCCCAGACTCTCTCTCTCTCTCTCTTCCTCTCTCTCTTCCTCTCTCTCTCTCTCTCTTCCTTTCTCTCTCTTTCTCTCTTTCTCTCTCTCACCTGTTGAAGCAGATCTCACATGCTTCCCCTTAATCTGCCCCAGACTCACTCTCTCTCTCTCTCTCTCTCTCTCTCTCTTCCTCTCTCTCTCTCTTTCTCACTCCCTTTCTCTCTCCTTCTCTCATCCTCAGTCCTTACTATCAATCTCTCTCTCTCTCCCTCCTGTTCTCTCTCTCCATCCCTCTCTCTGACCATCTCATTGCCTTAACGACCCACGGAGACCTTAGGAGAGAGCAGAGAAGCAGATGTGATCCAAGCCGCTCGCTGTTACATAACATCCTCTAAAACACCTCCAGACTCTCTCACTCTATCTCTCTCTCTCTCTCTCTCTCTCTCTCTCTCTCTCTCTCTCTCTCTCTCTCTCCCTCCCTCTCTCCAGCGGTCACACCAGCTTAGCCTGGGAGCACATGATGGAAATGGCTAGACAGGATTCACTGTTTGAGTCCAATGTTTCCACGGAGACAAGGTGGACGAGATGCATCACAAATCATATTTTAAACTGGTCAGTTGATGAGCGTGTTGTGGCTTGTCTCTGTCCATTTTTGCTTTTTATGATGGAACCAGTTTTCTGGTTGTTTTTCTGTTATTTCTATTGTTCATACTTTGTGCTTTGGGGGGATTGGATTGTAAATCTCAATCTTGAGCCGAAGTTTAGTGTCAGTATGTGGACAGTAATATCACTCAGCCTTGACCTTTGAATCCCCGTGGCTACGCAAACCATCTGAAGATCCCAGCTATTCCATCTCCTCAGCTCTCACCTGTTGAAGCAGATCTCACATGATTCCCCTTAATCTGCCCGACACTCTCTCTCTCTCTCTCACTCTCTCTCTTCCTCTCTCTCTCTCTCTTCCTCTCTCTCTCTCTCTCTCTCTCTCTCTCTTCCTCTCTCTCTCTCTCTCTCTCTCTCTCTTCCTCTCTCTCTCTCTCTCTCTCTGTCTTCCTCTCTCTCTCTCTCTCTCTCTCTCTCACTCTCTCTCTCTCTCTCTCTCTCTCTCTCTGCCCCAGACTCTCTCCGACGTGTCCAGACTCGCTCCCTCGTGTTCTGAAGGCCCTCCGCACCCCAGAGCAGACCCATTACTCTGCGCCGTCACATTTATAGGCTTCACTGGACTCGGCCGACACTGTGAGGCTGCGGAGTTCTCACCCTCTGGTCTCTGCTCCAGATCACGGAGCACTGAGCAGGTTCTCCATCATGAAAGAGTCACTCACCCCACAGACAGACTGTTTGAACGTGGGGGTATGGGCTGGCTGGCTGGCTGGCTTCAGTGTGGCTGTATGGGCTGTTATGGGTTTGCTTAGATGAATGGAATGTCACACTCTGCAGTCTGCGGCTCTTTACGGTAATGTGCCTTTTTTTCTATATAAGATACACCAAGTGCTTCCAGATTCCATTTAGAATTCCACTGAGACATGTTAAACGAGAGGAGTGAGAGAGGAGGGGTCACGGTAACAACGGGTGGCATTACAGGGAATCATTGTAGCTTTTCTCAACTGGGAAAAAGCTAGAAGAGAAGAGAGAGAAAAAGCTATTTTGTGAGAATAACATTACAATGTAATGGGTGGTTCAGAAAGACTTCCTGTTTCTCAGCAGCAGTCAGTGCATTTTAGTCTGCTGCAGAATTACATGTAGACCTGACTGCTAGCACGATGTTGTTACCCATTTTAGCAGTTTTACCTCCTACTTTGGGAGCAGCCGTGGCCTACTAGTTAGGGCTTTGGGCTTGTAGCCGGTTCTACCCCCGACCAGTAGGGAAAATGTGGGTGGGGAAAGTGGTTGAGCTCTGCTCTCCTATGCCCACATCCACAGCTGAAGTGCCCTTGAGCAAGGCACCTAACCCCTCACTGCTCCCCGAGCGCCGCTGTAACAGGCAGCTCACTGCATCGGGATTAGTGTGTGCTTCACCTCACTGTGTGTTCACTGTGTGCTGTGTGTGTTTCACTAATTCACAGATTGGGATAAATGCAGAGACGGGATTAAAAGAGCATACTTATACTTACTGAAAGGGCTGCTGTCTTCTCCTCTCCTCATCTCCACAGGACACCTCAGGTCACAGATGTGGATGTTGAAAAGAATGGTTTAGTAATCTCGAATAATAAAATGACCTGTTGAAATCTCTGCACTCCCAGACAGGAACCTGTCTCAAAGATGTGTGGAGAGATGAGATCTCAGTGTGATGTTGGCGCTCCAACCTTGTACTCAGGCCCTGGGACTTCTCCGAACCAGGATTCCTTCTCTCTCTCTCTTTCTTTCTTTCTCTCCCCACCAGGAACGCAGTTTTATTAGACTGATTTATTAGTGTGTCTCTCTACGATAGAGCATCTTCATGGACGTGTGTTTTCTTCTGTGCTGATCCACAACAAACGGACACGTGTTCCTCATTGTCATGCTCACGTTCTGTAAGGAACATCTCAACAGCTAGGTGGCGTTCCGTAAGGAACATCTCAACAGCTAGGTGGCCTGTCCTGCATGCGTTCTGTAAGGAACATCTCAACAGCTAGGTGGCGTTCTGTAAGGAACATCTCAACAGCTAGATGCCTGTCCCGCATGCGGGCCAGTGCTGTCCTACGCTGGACTGTGTGCGCAAGCTGTCCAGTGCCGGTTCTATGTGAGGAGAGATTGAGAGGACAAATCCACAGCGATCCACGGAAGATGCTGGGAGTGTTCTAAAACACAGAGATGTAGAGATCCAAACTTCCTTTTACTTCACACACATGCTAGTAATTGTGCATGGATGTGTGCATGGGGAGAGAGAAAGAGAGAAGAGAAGAGAGGAGAAGAGAAGAGAAGAACTCATCCTCTGTTTGGACTTCAGAAAGTGTGTGTGATCTGTCTCAGCGCTGGAATGATGCATACTGATGTTCTAGATTATAATGGCCAATCTATCTCTAATAAAGAGTGTATCAAAGAAAGTTCATTTTTTCATGAGGCTTGATATTCTGCAGCACACTTCAGGATGCAACACTAGATCTGCTGGGAGGTGAAACTGTGATAGCGTTCCAGCAAACACTTCCATTTTCCATAAAGAAGGCATCATTTACGGGTTCACTGCGCAATAGAAACTTTGCAGTTTTATTGACTTTGACAAACCTGGCTGGAACCAGCTACCTCCGTGGAAAAAGGTCCTGGACTCCCTCGGCCTCTAATTCCAGAAAGGTCACTGTGTAGCATTATCGTTTTACCCCAACCATTCTGTCCGGCAAATCCGGACAATAAATGACTGTCCTGCTTGAAGACACGTCTCCTCTTTTTGCTCAGATCCCACAGTTTTTATGTGGCGTGCATGGTACAGTGTGGTGTGGGGGGGTTGCAGGATGAAGTGGACCGTGGATTAAAACAAAGTCCCTCAGATGTGCTCCATTTTAACCCCCCCCCCCCTCCCCCCTGTTCCTCTCTCTTTTACTGCCCACTGGAATGTCTGACTCACTTCTCACATCAGCTGCAAGTAATTTTTTTTATCACAGAGAAATATCTTTCTTTCGTTCTCTCCCCCTTGCTCACTTTCTCTCTCTCTCTCTCTCTCTCTCTCTCTCTCTCTCTGTGTGTGTGTGTGTAAATGAATTTTAGTATCTCGCTCCACTTCCATAATAGTCCTGTTCTAAACTGTTTGTTTTCTCTGCCACATATGGAACTTATAGGAGCAGAGTAATCGGATTACCTGTTTATAGGTGTTTGTGCCCTAACTTGTGAAACATGAGTATATGTTTATGGGAGCTATGCAGTTTAATTATGGTTTATTTTTAGTGAAACGTGTTATGCTGTAGAGGTGAGAATCGAGGTCTTATAGAGGTCTGGTGCTCAAGGTCTTTGCTATTGAAGTGTTGATGTTTCTTCTGTAGGGGAGGAAGATAGTTCTACACTAGTCCTTCTCACATTGGTCACATGGTCAAAATAACTATAAAAACAATAACACCTTGCCAACTGAAGTGTTTATATATTTTAAATAGGCTTGTGGAATCTTTACAGACATTCACCTTTATTTTTTACCCTAACCCTAACTCTGCCAAAGAAAGCCTCATCTGCAAAACCAAGAAGAGAAACCTCCTTTACTTGATCTGCGTTGACAAGGGGCTTGATGAGAAGAGAAACCTCCTTTACTTGATCTGCGTTGACAAGGGGCTTGATAGGTATTTGAACGTGGCAAAGAATGCATTGCTTAATGGTGGAAAGTGTCAGGTGACCAACACCAACACTTCAAGAAAGACAGGTGTAAAACTAGCAAGCCAACATGACCCAAAATAGGGCCAACAGTGGCCAAGCACAGCAACACCAAGCACAGCAACCCAGTAGTCAAGCACAGCAACACCAAGCACAGCAACACAGTAGTCAAGCACAGCAACACCAAGCACAGCAACACACAGTAGTCAAGCACAACAACACAGTAGTCAAGCACAACAACAGCAAACATTAGTTTCATACGTGATGTATTTTGGTGATAGATTTAAATCTTCAATGCCCACACCTATTCATTTGGTTTCTGATCAAACCATTGTAACGAATAGTCTGGCAATAACAATAAAGTTGAAACTAATCTAAGATATATATATATATACAGTATACTACAGCAGTTATCAACAAGACCACATCTACACCAGAGGCGATTGCTCTAAGACTACAGGGGAAGCTCAGCCTCCTCTAAAATATCACGGAAAATCGCATCAAATAACACTATTACATTAGTTAAGCTTCTAGCCTACTATTCCAACTAGAACATGCTGAAAACATGTTCATCTTCATGGCTAGTTTGTTCAGCAATAAGGTTTTGCCGGTCATTTATCGTGATTTCGCACCCGTAATACATTGCTGTGACGACACAATCCATCAAAAAACCATGCAAAAAACCCATAGACGCTCGGCTTCACTGGACTTTCAATGGCACTACAGAGTGGGCTGATCTCAGTGCAGAAAAGCTACACGTTTATTGGACAAGCGTCATTTCCAGGAAAGCCCGGCGTCTCTGGGAGTGAATGGGACAGTGGGATGGCCCGGACGCCGAGCTTCTGTATGATGATTGGAGGAACCGTCATAGAGGCTGGACTCTTTTTGATTGACAGCATATGTCGCGATCTGACAGGAAGTGGTTCAAGTTCAAGGCAGGGATGCGTTAACGTTAGTGTTAGCAGGTGAAGTCGAGAGACAAAGCAAGTTGCAACTCAAATTCTCATAATTTGGGAGCAATACAGTCGGTTTCTATTTGTCTTTGTAAATAGCATACTGTAAATAAAACCGTAATGTGGAGTTACAGAGTTTGTGACTTGCTTTTGTTCCAGTTGTGCATGTAGGCTACATTATGCCATGTCTGCCATGCCAACTCTATAGCCTACTGTTTGGGATGCTTTTTGCCCTCGAAGAACAATATAGCACCTTAATAATATTAATTTAATAATTTACCATTTTTATCAGAGCTTCCCCTGTTCCGAAGAGCAGCAATCGCCACTGATCTACACCATATCTACACCAGATCAGAGGGCCAGGTAGCTGGGCGAATGTTTGCCTTGAGTTTCCCACTACCAAACAGTGTCAGGAGTGTTCTCATGCAAGGCATGCTGGGAGTTGGACGGAGGGTTACTGTTGTGATGGAATGTTTATACGAAATCGCTCAAATGATCTGTTTAGATCTGTTTGCTGCTGTTTGAATGCCCCAGGTCAGATTAGCTCCAGGGTCACTGGCTCCTGTGGACAGTATGGTGAAGGCAAGGAAAACATGGGACTGTGTGTGTGTGTGTGTATTTGTTTGTGTGTGTGTGTGGGGGTCTGTGTGTGTGTGTGTGTGTGTGTGTGTGTGTGTGTGTGTGTGTGTGCCTATTCTTGCTCTGGAATGAGTCCAGGGGAACATGTGGTCCTGGTTTGTCAAGTTTTCCCCTCTTTATCCCCACTACAACACACACACCTCCAATACACACCAGCACGCCCTCACCTACGGACACACACACACACACACACACACACACACTGCTTGTCTGGCCGGTACCACACCAGCTGAGATTAAAGTCTGTATGGGACCATATGGGACTTGCTGGCTGAGAGAGTGAGAGAGAGAGGGAGAGAGGGAGACTCCTCCCACTCCAAAGACTCCTCCCACGGGGATGCAGAGCAGAGGAAGGAACTCTAGAATGTCCACCATGTCTTACATGATATATGACAAGATGTTGAGTGTTACTCATTTTATACATGGGATCACACACACACACACACACACAAACACACACACACACACACACACACACACACACACACACACAAAACATTAAATCTGATATTATATCTGAAAGCACTTGTAATATGATTGCTATAATGACCTCTCATGAACAAATGCTTCAGGGGAGATTTATGGTTATGCATTTCAACATCCATGGGCCATGTAAGTTGGGTGCCAGGGACGATTATTCCTGCGCTGATTAATGTATTCTTACACAGAGTGGATACCACTGGACTACGCCTGACCAGGCTATTTAACCAGATCAGTGCCTGTTAAAGTCCGGATTCAACACGATACACAGTCACAGGTGTGGCTGTGCGGTGACACACATGGGGGCATGTGTGTGTGTGTGTGTGTGTGTGTTGATGTTATGGCTGTTTATATTAGGGCAGGCGCTCAGCCTGCTACACTGGGGGCAGCTCCAGACATGAGCACTTTTGTGTCTGATTTTCTCAACACCTTTCCGAGAAGTGTGTTTATTTTCAGTCTCCAAGATGTTAGAAAAAGAAAAAAAGAAAGAAAAAAGTGGCTGTTAATGGGTTTCCAAGAGATCCCGGAGCAGGACACTGGACAATATTTCTGAAAAATGTTTTCAAGAGGGGAGACGTAAATTGTGGTTTGGGCTTTGGGTAGGGGTGGGGTGGGGTGGGGTGGGCTGGGGGTAGTGGGTGGAGGGTGTTTAACTCATTAATTCTTTTTGGTGAAAAACATTTGAATGGTGACTAATAGTAATCCTGTACAAATGCTTAGTGTGAAATTCTTTACGATTCAAAAGTGGGTGTGAACTAAAGAGAATTTTAAATAATAATTTGAGATATAACTGACAGTACTGATTTCACTTGAAAGGCAACTATGTGTGGTGCTGGAGTTGCTTTTAAAAAAAAAAAAAAAAGAACCTGAATCCTTCACATCGCCCAGACCTGCCGAGGCTATAGAACATCTGGAACATTTTGCGATGGCATCTGTTCAAAATTCCCCTTCTATACTAAAACAAAACCTGGGTTCCTACCTCACCCTGCAGAACAAATACACACATAGCACCTCTAGCCCAGCCCTCTGCATGGCAACTCGTTGTGTATAGATTTGTTTTTCACTGTGAGGCAGAACAAGATGTTACAAGCCTGAGTGGTTTGCTGATCACATGACCTCATATGCACACCTGGACGAATCCTCAGGTTTGAACATACTGAGTCCAGCGCTGACCCTGGATACCAAGTGCCAACATTGTACTGTGTGTGTGTGTGTGTGTGTGTGTGTGTGTGTGTGTAAACATAATGGGTCCAGTGCTGACCCTGGATACCAAGTAGTGTAGTGGTGAAGAGCAGCAGCGAGCAGCTCAGGGTGTGATGCTAACATATGCTAACATATGCTAACATTTACATGTGTGTGTGTGTGTGTGTGTGGTGTGTGTGTGAGAGAGTGAGTCTGTGTGTGTATGTGTTGTGTGTGTGTG
>NW_027468598.1:36092265-36102265 GCF_046254945.1 Alosa pseudoharengus
TGCTGTCAGCGACTACTGAGAGGGGCCCCCTTGAGGGGGATCCCGGTATTGCCGGTAACAGTGTCGTTGCACTTTACTGCATTGACTATCAAAGGGGCGCTCACAGTTTGTCGTTGCATTTTATTCTTAACCAGTCGTTGTCTTGGGGCCCCTGGCCAGCTCGGGACCCCAAGCAATTGCTTGGTTTGCCTTCTAGCGATGGGCCTGCATGTCTAGCTTCCTCTGACTGATCAATGTAAATCATATTATAAACATAAAGCAAATTCTGATCAAGGTAAATCATGTTATAAACATAAAACAGATTCTGATCAAGGTAAATCATATTATAAACATAAAGCAGATTCTGATCAATGTAAATCATATTATAAATGTAAATCATATTATAAAAATAAAACAGATTCTGATTAAGCTAAATCATGTTATAAACAGAAAGCATACAGTATTCTGATCAAGGTAAATCATATTATAAACATAAAGCAGATTCTGATCAAGGTAAATCATATTATAAACATAAAGCATATCCTGAGCAATCATATTATAAACATAAAGCAGATTCTGATCAATGTAAATCATATTATAAACATAAAGCAGATTCCTCACTGTACTAAACATCAACATGAAGCATGATTGTGAAACTAGACAATCCCAAATGAAACCAAGTTGTTCCTCTATAGCATTCGTATAGTTCTGTGGCATCAGACTTCTCAGCTCTTCCCTTGGTGAGATAGGCATTGATGATAAGGTAGGGGCTTCAAATATATACGTATTTGATGAGACAAGACCATTATTGATGATAGTCATCCAGGTCAACCTCTAAAGGGAATCTCTGAGCTGCCTTAATCATTTCCTACTTGTCCAAATGATTTATTCAGGACTGTCGGGTGACATCATCGGTGGGCAGCCTCCATGCTGCCTGGTGGGCGGTGTGATGTGATCTCGGGGACCTGTGCTGTTTATGCGTCCCCCTGCAATATCTTCTGTGAACTCATCCATTTTACGGCCACTTGCGTCCATGGCAGCCATGTTGGTCTCGGGGACAGAGGCGTCCCAGTGAGGAGGGCCGGCGGCCAAGACCTCGCATCTGCTTCGTTGTGTCTCTAAAAGACTGTGTCGTTGTTTGGGCTGTGATTTCAATTCTTTGTGTCTCTAAAAGACTGTGTCGTTGTTTGGGCAGTGATTTCAATTCTTTGTGTCTCTAAAAGACTGTGTCGTTGTTTGGGCAGTGATTTAAAAGCCACTGGGTTTACACATGCCCACCTCCGCACATCCCGTCCCCACAGCAGGAGACGTTAATGGGGGTCCATGTCATGCTCTTTAAAAGCTCTCCAAATGTGGATCTCACCCTGTCAGCCATGTAGCTTCTGCTGGGTAGAACAATGGCCTCCATTGTGACAAAAGTCAGCTCATGGTCTTCTCTGGAAAGCCAATCACTCCTCTGCACTTCCTCCACGGTGTCTTACAAAACTTTTCCTGGCCCCGGGTTGGCGCTTACACGATCGGGTTCCTTTTGTTTGCCTCGCACAGAGGAGCGGTCAGTGTAGTAAAACACTGAGAGAGGATTCCTGACATCAATAGGAGGATACATCCAAAGGACAACAGCACATTGACCACAGAGGGAGAGAGAGAGAGAGAGAGATAGACAGAGAGAGAGATAGACAGAGAGAGAGAGAGAGGGAGAGAGAGAAAGAGACAGACAGACAGACAGACAGAGAGAGACACATAGACAGAGAGAGAGACAGATAGACAGAGAGAGAGAGAGAGGGAGAGAGAGAAAGAGACAGACAGACAGACAGACAGAGAGACACATAGACAGAGAGAGAGACAGATAGACAGAGAGAGAGAGAGAGAGAGAGAGAGAGACAGACACAGAGAGGTAGAGGAAAGATAATGTGTGGCCTGCACTAACCTGGATCACCCACTGTGTGTTGCTCCAGCATGACCTGCTGACCCCTGACCCTGTGACTAGCAGGAGAGGTCAGAGGTGACTGTTGTCACCCGGGAGGCTGTTGTGAGTCACACCTTTCTGGCTGGCTGCTGCCCGCCGTGACCTTTGACCTTGGGGTGTAGGCTCCCTCAGGCCAGTGCAACAATTATATTCATATACTGTAGCACATCAAACTCAGGGGTATACACACAACCATTTCTTGCAATGACACCTCTGAGGTTCTGTATTTTTCAAGTAATTACAGATGAAATCTAGCCTGACGTTGTCATACTCAAATTCTAGTCAGAATATGAGTCTGATACTGCTCCATTGGGACGTAATTATAGGGCGTGTTTCAACCGATACAGGGGGGGAATGCCTCTGCACTCAATTGGATAGACCTTGACCGTGAGGTGTAGGAAGAAAACACACGAACCCTCCTTCTTCTCCTATATCCCCTCCGTTTTTAAAAATAATTCTGTTGAATAGTGATATGCTACAAACATGTTAAACAGCTGGGAAAGGCTGTCGCAAATCCCTCGAACAGGTGGTCAATCAGAGATTTCAAACGAACGAGGGAACATGTTGCAATGCAACAGCGCTGTTTTCCCTTGATGAAAATGAAACCACCAGTTTTCCCACATCTCAACTTTGGCCAAAGTTTTCAGAAATAATCGTTTTCAGTGATACAAACTCATTAAATAATATGAATTTTCCATATGGGGTCTTAAAAGCCATGTATCCTTCTAGCCACAGCGTTTTTGTTTCAAACATAAGCCTAATCTAAGCGTGCTCAGATGACGTGATAGACCAGGCGCTGTTGCTCACCTGTCCATCATCAAACTTAGTCCCGCCCCACGGGAAGTTCGGTCTGGCATTGCTCCATTGTGGGGCAAGTATGCTCGCCCTAAATCGGGCGGACCAATCAAATCAAGCCTGATTTGATTAAGTTCAAAGTCAAGTCAAAGTCAGCTTTATTGTCAATTTCTTCACATGTTCCAGACATACAAAGAGATCGAAATTACGTTTCTCATTATCCCACGGTGGAGACAAGACATATTTTACCAATTTTAAGTCCACAGACAAACATAACATTCAAGTAAACAAAAAAGTAAGTAAATAAGTAAATAAGAGGGCACATATAATGAAAAAATAAGAGCAGCAAAATTTGGTTGAAATTGTGCATAGACAGTCAATAAAATAAAATACTAGTGCAAAGTCAGGCCAATAAGAGGCTGAGGTAGTTCTGTTTGACCTAAGTAAGAAATAAAGTGGCATAGTGGTGCAAGTTATGTAAGAGCAGCAGAAGTGTTGTGTTTTCAGGACAACAGCAACAAGTTGCAAAGTGTACAAGTGTGCAAGTGGAGTGGTGCAGGCGGCCATTGTGGGTCCAATGTCCAGGATGTTATGTAGCTGAGGGTGGAGGGGGGAGAGGAGGGAGAGAGTTCAGCATCCTAACAGCTTGGTGTATGAAGCTGTTGGTGAGTCTGGTAGTGCGGGAGCGCAGGCTTCTGTACCTCTTCCCAGAGGGCAGTAGATCAAACAGATTGTGAGCGGGGTGACTTGCATCACTCACAATTTTGGTCGCCTTGCGGGTGAGGTGGGTGGTGTAAATGTCCTTCAGGGAGGGGAGTGAAGCACCAATAATCCTTCCAGCTGTGTTCACTATGCGCTGCAGGGCTTTCCTGTTGTATTCAGTGCAGCTTCCGCCCCACACAGCGATACAGCTGGAGAGGATGCTCTCAATGGTGCCTCGGTAGAATGTGGTCATGATGGCTGGTGGAGCACTTGCTCGCCTGAGTTTCCGCAGGAAGTACAGGCGGCGCTGAGCTCTCTTCACCAGTGATGCTGTGTTGGTGGTCCAGGAGAGGTCTTCACTGATGTGCACCCCCAGGAATTTGGTGCTGCTCGCTCTCTCCACCACAGCACCGTCGATGGTCAGTGGCAGGTGTTGGGTGTGACCTCTCCGGAAGTCAACAACAATCTCTTTGGTCTTGCTGACGTTCAGCAGGAGGTTGTTGTCCCTGCACCACGTGGTCAGATGGTCGACCTCCAACCTGTATTGAGTCTCGTCGCCCTTGGTGATGAGACCCACCAGAGTTCGGAATGGCACCCAGGCTAGATGAAATCTAGTACTTTATAGCAAATTGTTTGTAGCAAATTGTTGATTCAGTCTTTGGGAAGTTGTGGTAATAATGGGAATTTGGGATGTTCTGTGCTTTAGTGGAGTAATATTGGGACTGCTGTTGGAAAAATACATTTTTATCTTGTAGTGCTCACTAAGGTAATGAGGAGCACAGGCTCCATGACATAGGACACACCTGCAATGGACACGTAGTGTGTCAGAGGAGTGTGTGGAGTGTGTGAGGAGTGTGTGAGGGTAGTGTGTGAGAGGAGTGTGTGAGGAGTGTCTGAGAGGAGTGTGAGAGAGGAGTGTGTGAGAGGAGTATGTGAGGAGTGTGAGAGGAGTGTGTGTGAGAGGAGTGTGTGGAGTGTGTGAGGAGTGTGTGAGGGTAGTGTGTCAGAGGAGTGTGTGGAGTGTGTGAGGAGTGTGTGAGGGTAGTGTGTGAGAGGAGTGTGTGAGAAGAGTGTGTGAGAGGAGTGTGAGAGAGGAGTCTGAGAGAGGAGTGTGTGAGGAGTGTGAGAGGAGTGTGTGTGAGAGGAGTCTGTGAGAGGAGTGTGTGAGAGGAGTGTGTGAGGGAAGTGTGTGAGAGGAGTGTGTGAGGGAAGTGTGTGAGAGGAGTGTGTGAGGGAAGTGTGTGAGAGGAGTGTGTGAGGGAAGTGTGTGAGAGGAGTGTGTGAGAGGACTGTGTGAGAGGAGTGTGTGAGAGGTGTGTGTGAGAGGAGTGTGTGAGGGAAGTGTGTGAGAGGAGTGTGTGAGAGGTGTGTGTGAGAGGAGTGAGTGTGAGAGGAGTGTTTGAGAGGACTGTGTGAGGGAAGTGTGTGAGAGGAGTGTTTGAGAGGAGTGTGTGAGAGGAGTGTGTGAGAGGTGTGTTTGAGAGGAGTGTGTGAGAGGTGTGTTTGAGAGGAGTGTGTGAGAGGTGTGTGTGAGAGGTGTGTGTGAGAGGAGTGTGTGAGAGGAGTGTGTGAGAGGTGTGTGTGAGAGGAGTGAGTGTGAGAGGAGTGTTTGAGAGGTGTGTGTGAGAGGAGTGTGTGAGGGTAGTGTGTGAGAGGAGTGTGTGAGAGGGTCGGTTAAATGGCAACAGAGTGTGTGCGAGGGACGATTAGATGGCTGCTCTGGTAAACGTTTATGCCACCTGGGAAGAACCCTGAATTCCTGCGGTTGGAAATGACAGAAAGGAACTTAAAAAAAAAAAACACCTCAGACATCACATATCCTATTCCCAGTTCCCCCTCGGTGTCTACATATGGCCCATACATGCAACCCATGCACAGGGGCCAACTCAACAAACAAAAGGACTTCATAAAGTTTCACTACATCCAGTTTTTTGTTTTTGATGTTGAGCAGTTTCAGATTAAAGTCATTATCAGGTTTGTCTTCTCTAAATGCCCTGTGCCCATGTCTATACCACAGATTTTCGGCTTCGACAGTCGGCTTACGTCTTCTTTTGTGTAGAGCATTGAGCATTGGGTGATGAGTGAAGTGCCACTGCAGTCAGAGGATGTTAGATGAGTGGCCTCTGTTGGTGAGGCCTCTTCGTAAAGCCTTTGAGCAGCGAGGAGATGCTGTCATTTCATTCATCCCTGCAGCAGGAGATGTCCCAGTTGGTGCTGCCCTCTGTCAGCTGTGTGGAGCGAGTGCTACACTGGACATGATTTCAGGTGTTCAGAGGAAACACTGCCCCCTGCTGTCTCAGTACTGAACTACCCTCTGCTGTCTCAGCACACTGTGACATTGGTCTGACTTCAGATTTCACCACACGTCACATACACACACCACACGTCACATACAAACACCACACGTCACATACACACACCACATGTAACATACACACACCACACGTCACATACACACACCACATGTAACATACACACACCACACGTCACATACACACACCACACGTCACATACACACACCATGTAACACAAAAGCAGCATGTTCTGATGTAAAGAAAACAAAGGCTTTTAGTGCAAATGACAAATGGCCAATATACAGTAAAACACCTCTTGGTCAGAGCTGTGCACCACTGTGCATCTTTCCATACATCCTGGCGTTCCTGTCTGTCAGGTCATATACGCTAGACAGACTATACACATAGTTATGACAGCTAGTTCAACACTTTTGCATGTAATGACACAAGCAATGAAATAAGGCCAATGTGTTATATGGCTAGGACTATTCAGCAGAGAACCAGTATAGTGCATTTTGCCCAACATGACATGTTGGGCAAAATGTTGAAAATGTGAAAAAAAAAACAGCAGACATTTGTACATCAGTTGCATGAATGTACTAAAGCATTGCTATATGTTCAAGATGGGGGAAAAAAAACTCTTTCATGATGTGCACAAGTGATAAGATGATAAGGAAATGCTCCAAAGGGCCATAACTGATCTGAGAAATTATCCAAAGGGCCATAACTGCTTCAAGACCATTGTGTGTTGTTCCTCTTTGGTTCTCCTTTCTCTATCAGCTCTGTGTCTTTATGGGAACCCAAGAACTGTTCTCATGTCAGACAGTAAAAGTATGTAATATAAAAAAAACACAACAAGCAATAAGGACAATAGAAGATAAAGAATATACTAAACTACAAATTATACTAAATAACACTAAATCTAAATCAAGTCTAAAACAGTAACCGCATAGTGGGTGATTTAGCATGAGACGCTTGCAATGACTGAGGCAGGGACTGAGCCTGTATACTTATACTTATACTTATACTAGACATGTCCTCTTTGCTGCATCACCACAGTTCACAGCTACCAGTCTAAACATGGGGATACAGTATCAGATACTGATCTCTAGATGGCGCCACTGTTTCAAAACTGAAGAAGCACTAAGACATTACATGATAAGGGAAGCTTGTAGCCTCTACGCTAGCATTGGTTTGACACTTGTGGTAATGCTGAATTCTCTTTTCCCAAAATACATACGTATACACTACACATATACCTGATCCATTCCAAAGCTCTCACATTTACATTAACACAAGGTAAACTACAAGTCATGGTCAATGAGAACATTCTCGACAGTGCATACATTCAGTACATTTCCACACTAAATACTGGTGTCCACAGTACTGTGCCAAGAATAGATATGGCGTTTTCTCTGTGTCATGGTAGCTGTTTAGTTTGAAATATGCGTGGGGTGTGGGGGAATGGAAGTGTGGATAAGATAAGCACAGGATTAGTATTATTTTATTTTTTTTAAAAAGAATCAAGGCAAGGGAGAATGCTGCAGTAGGACGCACACACACACACACACACACACACACACACACACACAATCATTTGAGGAGTTTCAAAGACTACACCTTTAACTAAGTTCACATCAAAGGATTTGGTGATTCTGCTGAATCTGGAGTTTGAAGACATGCAGCAACAACAAGCTCATCACTTTAAAAATGTGTCAGGCCTGTGTTACGCAAGCAAAACTAAACACACAAGTTCCAGCTGGATCTTTCAATGATTGCACTGGTTGCCTTTCAAAATACCCCAAACAGTGAACTCTACTAACGGATGACAGTACGTGAGTGTCTTGTTTTGATGACTGCAAAAGATACCAGTGATGGGCCTCCTTTCCTCATGAATCCTATGCACACAATTAGAATCCATTATCTTTAACCTCTCTCCTCACCAATCCTATCCACACAGTCAGAATCCATTATCTTTAACCTCTTTCCTGGTATTGACCAGAGAAAACTATTTGGACCCTTTTTAAAAGCTGATACCCTACCCACAACCCACGCATGCATTACATAACTCAAGTTGCACAACACACACACACAGACACTCACACACACACACACACACACACACACACACACACACACACACTCTCACACTCACACACACACACACACACACACACACACACACACACACACACACTCAAACACACACACACACACACACACACACTCACACACACTCACACACTCACACACACACACACACACTCACACACACACTCACACACACACACACACACACACACACTCACACACACACACACACACACGTTGTTTGGTTTCGTTGTTTGGAGATCCGAGCTGCTCATCTCTCTCTGCTGTCCCTCTCCAACACACACACTCACTTATAACACGATCGTAACAACATGGTTCTCTTGACATCCTCTTTCTTTACTCTATGCTGTTGTCAATAAGCATACACACAGTGTTGTCAATAAGCATACACACAGTGAGATTTGCAATAACACACTTGTTGCACAACAGTTAACTCAACAGGCAAAGCCACACACACACACACACATTCACCGGTACATGCAAGAGCACAGAAGTAAGTTGCTCTTTTATGTAATAAGGGGCTTATCTCACTGGATGGGACTCTTAGTTAACTCAACAGGCACACTGCCCTTCCCTCAGTGCTCCTGAAGCTGCAGCATCACATTTTCTGATTGGCTGGACTGTTGGACAGCTTAGTCCAGGCCATTTATGATTGGACATTAGTGTTTTTCTGACTGGGCAGACATGCAATTCAATGTTACTGAATTTGACAAAAAAAATGTATATGGACTATAATCATTGAATACACTTTTAGGAAAATCCTGATAAAGGTAACAGGAAGGCCTGCTATGTGCTCAGTTCCAACTAACTGGGCTCATTGGGGTTTTAGTGCCCCCTGTTAATGAAATAGTGGTGTAGCGCTCCCTGGAGAGCAATTTATGGTTTTGTCATAAGATCGATCACTACAGCTATTGGAGTCAATGATTTTATGAATATGGACTAGTTCTGTAGTGACTGGTTGCACTTGCCCTCCCTTCAAATGCCAGGCGTCACACCTCTATGTGTTCTTGCCAGAGGTCACACATCTATGTCTTCTAGAGGTTTTTATTTGTCAGTGTATACCAACCTGCTGTTCATGCCAGGCGTCACACCTCTACGTCTTCCAGAGGTTTTTTGGCTGAGATAATCAATAAACATTAACCAAAAAGAGATATATTCTACTGTCCTTATTGCTTAGCTGTGTTTTTTATATTATATACTTTTAATTACTTTTTTCTGATTTTAGTGAATGTGTGTGTGATGTCTGTATGCTACTGAGATCTTGAATTTCCCCTTGGGGAACAATAAAGTATCTATCTATTTATCTATCTACATTGCGGTGGAGTAATTTGTATTTGGCTTCTTCCGATCATGCTCATGCTAGTTTGTATACAGCCGTCCTCCAGATGTAGTGTTGGGAGGACAAGTAATGTTGACATGTTCATCATCTAGCATTTCTGGAAATATTCTCCAGCCACACCTGGCTTGAAGAGTTTCTAATCATGCATGATTTGTTTCAGACATTTACGGCAGGGTACTGCCAAGCCGTGTGTCAAAAGTTCAGACTCCACCGGGAATATATTATCAGAATCGTCTAAATCTGAAGTTGAACCATAATCTGTCAGTCTCATTTGATGCGGTCAATCATGTAAAATATATATTTTAATGTTTTATTATTTCTGGAGGCGGGGGATGTGTAGGGATAGATGTGTTGCAGGTTTCTGTAGCCTAGAACATCTTCCGAGCCAATAACATCAGATCCTAGAACATCTTCTGAGCCAAGAACATCGGATTCTAGAACATCCTCAGAGCCTAACATGACGTGTTGAAACGGGTCTCCCCCCTATGTCTCTGTGGCGGCCATGTTAAATACACATGACGTGTTGAAACGGGTCTTCTCCCTCATGTCTCTGTGGCGGCCATGTTAAATACACATGACGTGTTGAAACGGGTCGTCTCCCTCATGTCTCTGTGGCGGCCATGTGAAAGGACACATCAGGTTCCCATCAGGACCGCTCCAGCCGCCAATCAAGCAGGATCATCTGTCTCTGTCCCAGCCGCCCAGTCATAGTGTATGAGTACTGCACCCAGTCATAGTGTATGAGTGCTGTACAATTACTGCACCCAGTCATAGTGTATGAGTGCTGTACGATTACTGCACCCAGTCATAGTG
>NW_027468598.1:36107265-36109765 GCF_046254945.1 Alosa pseudoharengus
TAAGTGAAACAGTCATGAGGGATCACTGTCACTGCCGAAGTCCGCGCTGGTGCTGTTGGTGCTGCTACGGACACCATTTCAGTAGCAGAAGCTTTGGGTGTAAACGAAACCAGTACGTGAGTAGCCCTAACACAACACTTAGCACTAGGCTACAGTTATCAGTGACGACCCTGCGTTATGGCCAGATACCGTAGCCTAAGAAATGCAGAGCGAGTTGAAATCGTTAAAAAAAAAATCTTTTGCCTTGGGCCTCAAAGTGTCCAGGTCCGCCCCTGCCCACTGGTTAGCACTCTGGACTTGTAACCGGAGGGTTGCCGGTTCGAGCCCCGACCAGTGGGCCACGGCTGAAGTGCCCTTGAGCAAGGCACCTAACCCCTCACTGCTCCCCGAGCGCCGCTGTAACAGGCAGCTCACTGCATCGGGATTAGTGTGTGCTTCACCTCACTGTGTGTTCACTGTGTGCTGTGTGTGTGTTTCACTAATTCATGGATTGGGTTAAATGCAGAGACTAAATTTCCCTCACGGGATCAAAAGAGTATATATACTTATATACTATACTTCATCTGGAGCCATAACTCCCTCAACAAGACTACAAAACTTCATAAAGGAATGATGCGACATTCAACATCAGAAAATTACACGAGTCTCTCCTACCAGTCCTTACGGCAGGCCCTCGACTAATTGGTCTCTGGCAGGCCCGGAGTGGGTAATCGGGAGAATCGGGAGAATTCCCGGTGGGCCGCTTCACTTTTGGGCCGGTCGAGGGAAAAATATTGGCATTTGTCACGTTAATCTATCTTCTCTTAAAGTTGGCTACACACGTCGCATTCTATGCCTAACACCGCAGCCTCTGCATGGATTGTTCTCCCCTCCCAAGAAGAGTTAATTGGCTGGGTCCATATAGCCAGTCTTTCCTAAAAAGTTTTCTCAGATACCAGCGGGGCCGGCCCTACCGTAGTGATAAGCGTCAGGGAGGATGGATGGTAGAAAGATGCCATGAGGGACTGAAAAGGCCAGGTAAAAAAGATGAAAAGTATTGGAGGGAAATGCTGCCAAATGTGCCATGCTTCCAATTTTTTTTGAAGAGGACAGACATAGGTGGCAACTGGTAAAGAGAGCTAGCCATGATTATAACGACGTAATTGGGCTAATAACCTACTGGACGTTGTAGCGTTGTCAACCTATTCGCAAGTAACATATTAAATTAATAATGAATTGGTATCATCCAATATGGCTATTCATAGACTTTGCAAATATTATGCAAATATTGATAACAAAACTCAAGCTTGATCTGTGTATGCAGTAGCCTATAGGCCTAAAAACAAAAAGCCTGAGCAGCAGATCAGCCAGTCCCCCGCTGAAAATGATGAGCCCGAAATTAACTATGACTATAGGGACAAGTAGAAAGGATAATAGAGTTAACCATATGAATTAAAGTTATTTTATGGAAGAAAGAACAGTAGGCTATGACAGCAGTAGGCTACATGATCTACCTATATGGCTTGTTTGCTCAGAAGTGGGTGTAGTAAAGGAGCAAATCACCAAACAACAACATGATAGCTGACCCATGCAGAAAAAACATGTAAACAATACAGTAGTTCAATATGCCTCTTAGTGGAATTGTGGGATACATTTCGAATGCTTTATTTCTTCCTTCCTGTTTTTGTTAACTTATCAACCTATCCTTGTGGAATAGTGGAATATTAGCCTATAATAAAAACTACAGGATAGTAAGAGCTGAAATGTTGCCTTATTTATCCAATTTCCACCACCACTAAAAAAGTGGGCCGGTCTTGGGCCTGAAACTCCCGGGCTGAAAAGTGGCCCCACTCCGGCCCTGGTCTCTGGTCTTGGGAGGACCATCTATTCTGATCAAAGATTTGGGAGCACTTGTGAACATCTCATTGGAATAGAACGTACCCCATGTAATCAGATAACATGGATGATTCAGAATAGTATACGAAAAGACAATAAACTGGTTTTAATGACTATGGGAGCCACACGTGAGAGACAAAAAACAATCACAGTGAAAGACCATGACATCACAATGAAAGACCATGACATCACAATGAAAGACCATGACGTCACAATGAAAGACTATGACATCATAATGAAAGACCATGACAAAATGGTCATGTGTGGCACAAACATGATAGCAGTTCATACCACACAACAAAAACACGTACATATACCAAACCCCCACAGACACATACTACACACACACACACACACACACACACATGTACACACACACACATACACACAAAACAGACTCACACTCTTGTGCACACCAAACTCAGAAGAAGACATATCACACTTTTTATGAAGCACCCTCCAAAATTCATGAGTACAACATGATTGTTGGGGAAAAATGTTAGCGTTTGAAGACGTACCAAAGAGGAGAAAAAAAAGTCATTCATTTTTGATGAGGGAGGATTCCTCTCGTTCACACAGGGTGGTGGTAGGGGGGGGGGGGGTCTACTGAAAAATGCATTGGTGC
>NW_027468598.1:36114765-36152265 GCF_046254945.1 Alosa pseudoharengus
TACACTCTCTCTCACTCACTCTCTCTCTCTCTCTCTCTCTCTCTCTCTCTTTCTCTGTCTGTTTCTCTCTCACTCACTCACTCTTTCATACACTCTCTCTCTCTCTCTCTCTGTGTCTCTCCATCCCCAGGCAGACTTCAGTGAGTTGCTGGGCCTGCGGGACTACATGGGGGTGATGATGTTCATCACCTTCGCGGAGGCGGTGGTGCCCCTGTCGGACGCGCGAGTGCTGGTCACTGAGGAGCGCTTCGACGGGGTGGAGGTGGTGCTGTACCAGCCGGCAGAGCACGAGAGCAGTGGAGCGGAGCTCAGGAGAGCCGTCGTCTACATCCACGGAGGAGGGTGGTGCCTGGGAAGCTCCAGTGGGTCCCTTACGTCCATCCCTGTCATACTAACATTAGGGGCAGCCGTGGCCTACTGGTTAGCGCTTTCGGACTTGTAACCGGAGGGTTGCCGGTTCGAACCCAGACCAGTAGGCACGGCTGAAGTGCCCTTGAGCAAGGCACCTAACCCCTCACTGCTCCCCGAGCACCGCTGTTGTAGCAGGCAGCTCACTGCGCCGGGATTAGTGTGTGCTTCACCTCACTGTGTGTTCACTGTGTGCTGAGTGTGTTTCACTAATTCACGGATTGGGATAAATGCAGAGACCAAATTTCCCTCACGGATCAAAAGAGTATATATACTTATACAAACACACTGGCACTAACATACACACAGTGGCTCCTTCATGGCCATCCCTGTCATACTAACACACACACACACACACTAACTAACACACTAGCACACAAACAAACTTTCGCTAACATACACTCCAGTGGCTCCTTCATGGCCATCCCTGTCATGCTAACACACACACACACACTAGCGCTAACATACACACAAGTGGCTCCTTCATGTCCAGCCTTAGCCCACTAACACACAAACACACTGGCACCAACGCTGGTGCAGACTGTAGTGTTTTGTTTGGGAGAGTACATTGGAATACTCCTAGATCTGTAGTAATGGCATATACCGTATGTAGGGTATGCCCTTTTGCATACAGTATATCGTGTTTAAAACTTTACATTGACAAGTTTGACAGTTCTTAAGAAAGGTTTGCATGAGGGAACAAAACATGGTGGAGATGTTTGTTTGCATGTGCAAGCTACGACTACACTTTGCATGTAGACATAAGGAGGTAGAGGTGCAGAGTCCAGTCCTAAGCTTATTCCCATGAGACATAGATGTAGGGGTAACTGCATGAGCAAATAGTAACCTCTTAGCCAGAAATAAAAAAACAGCCAAACACTACTGTATATTACATGAATATGCAATAACACCCAAACGCCACTATACTGTATATTACATGATTATGCAATAACACCCAAACACCACTATACTGTATATTACATGACTATGCAATAACACCCAAACACAACTATACCGTATATTACATGACTATGCAATAACACCCAAACACGACTATACTGTATATTACATGATTATGCAATAACACCCAAACACTACTATACTGTATATTACATGATTATGCTATAACACCCAAACACTACTATACTGTATATCACATGAATATGCAATAACACCTAAACACGACTATACTGTATATTACATGATTATGCAATAACACCCAAACACGACTATACTGTATACTACATGAATATGCAATGGTCAGTTATTACATAATGGGCATTTAAAGCCTCAGGCCATTCTAGCAATAAAATAGCTTAACACATTACAGTAGACATCAGAGGGGCCTTAATGTGAGTTATTCCTGTTAGAAATTAGAATACAGTGTTGTTTTCAAAGACACTGAGAGAGAGAGAGAGAGAGAGAAAGAGATTGAGAGATTGCGTGATTGTGTCTGTGTGTTTATTGGTCAGTTATCCAGACAAGGTCTTTGGAGTAAACAGATAACGACCCCTGACCCCTGACATCATGTTTCCTCGAATCATTATTGGCCCTGTACTGCAGTAAGAAACAAATAGCATCACAGAACTGTGACAGAATTGTGTAATTGAGGTACTTTATGTTATACACAGTGCTTTTGCACCAAAGTCATTCTTTCTGTTTCAGACTTACAGCATGTGGTTCGAGTTAGTGCTCATTAAAAAAGGCCAGCCAGGGCTACAACTATGTAAAAGAAACAGAACTTTTCAAAACATGGCTGGATTGTGTTAGTCACAGTTTGATTACACTGTTGGCTGATTGATGGAGTCTTCATGCGCATCATTTTATTACTGTTTATAACGTAGATTGATCCGCAACAAAGCCAGAAGGTGATCTCATACGCAGCCAGCAATATATTTTAGATTATTTTAGTTTGCATTTAATTATGCAGCATTATTCTTGCTTGCATATCTGATGATGTACTAACTGCCGGCTATGCTAAATCACATTAGAAAGAGATGAGTGCCTTTCTCCAGCGTATCAGCAGAGCTGGAATTGGATTTTAATTACAAGGACTCCAAGTTCTTTACAATAGGCCACTGCTATGAAATGAAACTTTGCCCCTGGTATAACACATTAGGACTCTACATTACGATGGCCTTTGTAGTTTATAGCGTTTTGATGGATGCCTCTTGACATTTTCATAGACAGCATTGGCTACTGACACAGTTACTACACTGACGCCTGTTATGTCTGATACTGACACAGTCACTACACTGACGCCTGTTATGTGTACTTTTATATTGTTGTTGTTGTTGTTGTTGAAATAATCATTTTCCATCTGCAACCTTTAGCTTTTCCCTGAGTGATGCCATTCTTGTCCTGTAAAGTGGTTGGGTTGCGGCCATGGCTGGCGTAACAGCAGCTGCGAGGTTGTGACCGTGCATGTCCCTCTTGTTCTGTCCGGCTGACATGCACCCTCTGTGTGGCCATTGTGACATCAGCAGAGGGCAGCCCAGACAGTCCGGTCCGGCACAACACAGTGTGCATAGATATAGTGTGGTGTCAACATCTTACCAATCACTCTTATCAATTCTCTCTCTCATCCTCCGGTCTGGGTGTCTGTGCGTGTGTGTGTGTGTGTGTGTGTGTGTGTGTGTGTGTGTGTGTGTTTCCATTGTATATGTGCGAGTTTGAAGTGAAAGTATGCCTGTGTGTATATGTCCATTATACTCATGTGTGTGTATTTCTTCTCTCTCTCTCTCTCTCTCTCTCTCTCTCTCGCTCTCTCAGGAATGAGTCCCTACGACCTCTTGGCTCGTCAGATGGTGACGGAGCTCAATGCGGTGGTTGTGTCTGTGGAGTAAGTGCCCGTCTCTCGCTGTGCAGACACTGCATGACCCTCTGCTGACCCCCCCCCCTGCCCTCTTCCCCTGGGGTCATGAACTCTGTCAGTAGGGTATTACCGGTAGGTCAAAGGTCAGCATTTGAGGATGATCCACAGCAGCCAGGCTGCTGATAAGATGTCCAGGGAAGGGAAGAAGAGAGAGAGGATAAAAGAGAGAGGATTGTCTGATTACAGCCTGATACAGACTGCAAACACAAACATTTTATATTATACATCATAGGAGTTATTTGAGATCTTTCATGAGTCAGTCATATCTAGTTTTGTGATTATCGTCTCCTGTTTCTCTCACAAGTGCAAGTACACTGAGATGGTTGAGTGAGTTGTGGATACAAGGAAGTTTATTGTCACATGCATATAGTTACTGGAAGTAAGAAATGCAGTGAAATTATGTCTGGTGTCAGCCTATTTGTGCATTTATGGGGGGGTAAAAAGTGCAGTAGAAGAGGGGTTTAGTAGATGAAGTGGCAAGGGCTGCATAAGAGAGTGAGTTGTGGTTAGGTGATTATGGGTGTTGTAGGTGGGTATGGGTGCTGTGGTTAGGTGGGTATGGGTGTTGTGGGTAGGTGGGTATGGGTGTTGTGGGTATGGGTGTTGTGGGTAGGTGGGTATGGGTGTTGTGGGTATGGGTGTTGTGGGTTTGGGTGTTATGGGTAGGTGGGTATGGGTGTTGTGAGTGTGGTTGCTTTGGGTAGGTGAGTATGGGTGTTGTGGGTAGGTGGGTATGGGTGTTGTGGGTAGGTGGGTGTGGGTGTTATAGTTAGGTGGGTATGGGTGGTGGGGGGCAAATGAGTTGGGCAGTAGACTAACAGTGGTCCAGGGCCAATTTGCCCTATCTCAGTGCTCTGTTTACCATGGTGCAGAGGCCCTGGCAGACTGTTGCCCCAGACAGGCTTTCTGTAGCGCTCTGCCAGGCCTTTGCTGTTGCCCCAGACAGGCTTTCTTTAGCGCTCTGCCAGGCCTTTGCTGTCAAAGCAGAACTGCAGCCCCCTCATGCTTTCTCACACGGGCCCTGTCACCCACAACGACACGGCAATGCTCCATTAGCTTTAGAACTCAGAGCCCCCGCTGTGCACGACTCGCCTGGCCTCGCCTGGCTCCTGCCCTCCTTATCACGCTTCATCTTTGAGAGGCAGCACTATGGTCTGGTGGGTAACTCCCCTCACTGCTACAGTATATCCCACATGATGACTCATGTTGAGAGTCTGTTTCTGTCTACAGTATCTGCCTGACTGACTGTCTACTGTATCTGTCTGTCTGTCTGCTTGCCTGTCTGTCTGCTTCTCTGTCTATCTGCCTGACTGTCTATCTGTCTGTCTGTCTGTCTGCCTGTTTGTCTGTCTGCTTGCCTGTCTGTTTGCTTCTCTGTCCATCTTCTGATGCGAACTACCCAGCTCCATACTTTATCTAGGGGGAAATGCACATTCTAGTATAGTATCTAGTCTTCTAAATTGGATCAAATTAGCTGCTGTTCAGACCTGTCCGGTTGAATGATCGTCTCTATCACAGTGAATTCATTTGGTCAGTGAAAAAATAAAAATAACTAGAAAATGTAATTCCAGAGAATTACCGTTGCATGTAAAAGCAAAAAACTGCTGTGTATAACATTAATTACAGTATGATTATTCAGATTACATAGACTTACAGTATTCTTGAAAACCACTTCCTTGGTTAGATGTTAGCTTAGAGTATATGGCAGTCAGTACAAATAAATGGTTAATTCAATATTGATCAACATTCTTTGTTTTAATACAGTACTGCAGAAACAGCAGAATGATACTCAGAACACACTAATGAACACACCAATGCAAGCTTGAAGTAAAAAAAAATCAAAGTTGTTGAAACCAATTTGAAAGTTAACCAATAATGATATGGGAGAAACCAGATGTCTACTGAATTTGCATTCTTACAGAACTTGATGATGCCAATCATATTATCCTAAGACAGATCTATCAGTTATCAGTATTCTGAACTGGCAGCAACAGCTAGAGGCCTCAGTTAATGGTAATAGGTCAAATTTGATGGTGATATACTGAAGAATAAAAGTCAGCCCTTCGGATGATCAGTTTTAGACAGAACTTAGGTTAGAATCTTAATTTTCACACAGCACAGCTCAGGTCTAAAAACAGAGGTCTAACAGCATAACTAAGTTTCACAGATGTTACAGCACAGGTATGATTCAAAGGTATGAATGGTTGACAAATATGATTCACAGGTATACAAGTTCCATATAGTTAATTAGTAGTCCTCACACAACAATATAGTTCTCAGAATGTCTCAGTGTAGATCTCAGATACGTCTCAGTATGGTTAAATGGTATGTGCACAGATATGATGAGATATGGTAACATGTTTGTAAGCAGTGTTGGGCAAGTTACTTCAAAATCGTAATGTACTATGCATTACTTATTATTGTCATTTCAAAGTAATTTGTTACATTATAATATTACTGTCTCTGAATTGTAAGGCATTACACTACTATTGCATTACTTTTAAGTTACTTTCACCAAAATATCTAGAAATATGGATTTGCCATTCTAAATGCAGTTTATTACGCTCAATGCAGCTCATTGCTCTTCCAATGGAGGGAGATGTGGTATAGCATAATGACTGAGCTAGGCTTAAGGCTAACAACATACAGTAAGAATGCAATAGGCGCAGTGCTCATGATTCAAAACAAGGAACAATCATAGTCAGAATTTTGTTAAAAACCAACAAAAGGTCAAAGTCTGGTAAATTGTGATATAAATAAGGCCTAGGCCTGCTCAATAGAGAGCCTATTGTAAATCAAAGCTTAATAAAGACATGTCAAGATGGTGGCCTACTGGCCATTTCGGTGCCCTAAGTGAGTGGCTTTGAGTGAGTGACATTTCAATGATAACTCAAACACCTAAAGTAAAATAAAAGGCCTATTATACAGACCATTACTGTGTGTTTTTTAACATTAATTTCTGAAGAAATGCTGTTTTCTTATAAATGGTGCACGGTCACTTTAAGAGCATTGATCTTTACGTTCTCATAATGCCCTTTTGCCAGCTCTTGTTTACAAGCCTTGTTTGTTGAGTTACATTGATAGCACAATATTAACAATAATATGCACAATGTTAAGTTGTTTTAAGCAGCCTTCATTGCTTTGGAAAGTATGCAATGACATGTTGCTTCACATTTCGTTTTGCAAATAAAAATGAATTATGAGCCTGGTATCCACCTAGCTATCTGAATGGATTTTTTTGTCGACTTGGCATATCATGTGCTTCATGTAGCCTAAATGCTTGGAAAACGAATTATTGAAGACCCACCAATTCCATTCTACTACGTGGTGGAGATTGAGAGAACCCAAAAAGTATCAAACTTCCATGTACCATGGTGTTAGTGCATTCTGACATTGTAAACGTTATTGATGAAGAGTGAAACGCAGTTTGCAGTAAAGCTACTATTCATTGGTACATTTGGGTGCCCCCTCTGTCCTTTGGTGCCCTCCGCAAAGTGCGTGATGCGCGTGGTGGGAGCGGTGGCACTGCCAGGCAACACAATCTTTTTCTGCATTTCTATCCCTTTATTCTCTTTAATTCAAGTTCACAGCTCAAAGCTGACATGCACTGGAAGAACATAGTTTGTGTTTTATCAAGAATAAAAAAGATTAGCGTGGCACCACTTTAGATGTTTCATTAAATGACTTGTGCTATTTCGCGAGGTGAGATCTTTCGGTTTCGCACACAAAGTGCACTAACTATTATGTTCTTCATATCCTTGCCTCTGACAAGCTAAAAATAATGAGCGTAGGCTTATGTCCATCCCGCAAATAGAGTCCGACTTTGAGTCTGCTGCAGCCACAGTCATCTTCAACCAGTATCAGGAGATACCTTCTACTATTTTGCACGCATTTTTTCTCGTCTGTTGTTCTCGCAGTGGTGTTTGCGAATATGTATCAAAACAAAACAAGCGCTTAATTTTGGCTTAAAATGCATTGTAACGCGCGTTACTGAAGTTTGTACCGAGTAAATATTACCCAATTTTCTTTTTGTAATGCCTTACATTACCGCGTTACCGCAAACAGCAATATATTACAGTAATTACATTACTTTTGTAACGCATTACTCCCAACACTGTTTGTAAGAATGTATGGTAGTAGGTATGTTGCAACATTGTCAGAGATGTACAGTATGGTTGAAAGGTGTGCACAGACAGGCACACACGCAATGTCATATGGTCATCACCACTGGTCTAGTCTGGAACCTAAAAGACAAAAGCAAGCAAGTTTAACAGTTATACCAAAACAATACAAGGAATGTCTGCAATTGTACAATTGTTCAATACAGCTTATTTATTTAAGTGAAGTTGTTACATTACATTAGGCCGACACATTTCTAACCTAACTAACCTACCTAACTAATACCATGGTAAACAGTTTAAGCTTTTTAAACAATTCTCAACAATTCCAGGACAATTAAAAAAGGTAGAGTACAATACAATTGTTGCACCATCAAGCTACTGGTATACTGCTAGAAAACGTTAGCTAAGTTACATGGTTAGCATGTTAGCATTGCTAGCACTGCTATATAACATTAGCTAAGTAACATGGTTAGCATAGTTAAAAATCTTAGCATAACTGCTAGAAAACATTAGAGCCATTCCAACTTTCAGTTATCGTCAAATATCTACTTATACACAGCCATTAAACTATTTGAATATCAACATTCATTAAACTGCTAGAAAATGTGAGCTAAGTTAGCTAAGTAACATGGTTAGCATGTTAGCTAAGTACCATGGTTATCATAGTTAGCATTGCTAGCACTGCTATAAAACATTAGCTAAGTAGCATGGTTAGCATAGTTAAAAATCTTAGCATAACTGCTAGCAAACATTAGAGCCATTCCAACTTTCAGTTATCGTCAAATATCTACTTATACACAGCCATTAAACTATTTGAAAATCAACATTCATTAAACTGCTAGAAAACGTTAGCTAAGTTAGCTAAGTAACATGGTTAGCATGTTAGCATTGCTAGCACTGCTATAAAACATTAGCTAAGTAGCATGGTTAGCATAGTTAAAAATCTTAGCATAACTGTTAGCAAACTATAGAACCATTCCAACTTTCAATTATCGTCAAATATCTACCTATACACAGCCATTAAACTATTTGAATATCAACATTCATTAAACTTCCAGTCTGTTAACAACTTTTAAACTATTTACCTTCAACTTTTAAACGGTCTACTTTTAAACTATCTATTAAACTAGTTGTCTATCAACAACTTTTAAACTATCTACTGGCTATCAACAACTTTTAAACTATCTACATTCAGCTTTTAAACAGTCTACTTTTAAACTATCAACTTTTATTAAGCTATGCAGCCACCATGTCTATCCTAGCATCACCGTAGTAACCATCTCTGTATTATCTATTTTAACTATACATGATATTTTACATCACAACTTTAGCATTTTCATGCACTGGTAATTCCTTGGAATTGCATTTCTAGTTATTATTATTATTATTATTATTTTTACTATCGCTTTGGCGCCCCCATGGTGCTGCGCCCATATACGCCGCATATAGCGCATACCCACTTTTTGCGCCACTGAGCATACCGTGATAGTGTTTACTTAGGCTACATAAGAATCAACAGCGTAGAATGAAAACGTAGCCTGGGCCCAGTTTCCCGATAACGACGGAGACACGCTCTTACGAGGGTTTTCTGCGATTCATCTTACGATCGTTCATTTGGTTTTTCCGACTGTTTCCCGAACATGCTCGTAGCGTGAACGTGCGTGCACTGCTCTTAAGATGCTCTTAAGGGGAGCTGTCCACGTTAATAGTTCTGAAATTTCCTCTAATTTGACGGTGATGTCAGGTGACTGTACGTCACAGCTATAGGCCTACCGTTTAAACTTCGGATCTACACATTAATTCACATCAATACGAAAATAGAAACACTTTGACATCTGCATGTAAGCATCCCAAGTAGGTTATATACAACACACAGACATAAATAATTGTAATTATTTAAGATTAGATTGTTGCACCATGCATGCAATATTTTTTCGCGGTGTCACTTAAGAACACGTTTGAAGATAAGAAAGAAGTCGAGTAAGAAAGTGAGGAAATGTGTAGGCTTAGATTTTGATGCAGTAGGCTACAGACTAAACCACATGTTGCTTTCTCTGCTTTTTACCTCATAGGCCTAATAAAATATAGCCTTCACTTAGCAAAGATAATGGCAAACTATTCTGGCAACGTCTCGTTTCATAACTTGATTGCATTTTTGTCCGCTTTTCATCACATTAAATGTAGGCTATGCTATTTTGCACGCTAAAATCTTATTCATCACAGGTAAACACAATAAAGAATGGGAACGTAAGTTGGATTATGTATTCTAAGTTGTAATTCCTCTGTATGTCCTGTTGGTGACCTCAGTGAGAAGTACGCTCTTAGCCGGTAACGAGAACTCTGGAGCACTCGTAGATCTACGAGTGTTTTCACGACGCTCTTGAACTACGATGGTTTCGGGAAACAGTCGGCAAATCTTAAGACCTTCGTAAGAGGGACTTTACGACGCTCTTAGGCTTAAGATGCTTTCGGGGAACTGGGCCCTGGCCTATTTACACAAACAAGCGGTGTACAACGTTAAATATTTGGTAAAATAAAAACAGGAGCATATTTGTTAGCTTTAACTAAAATGTGAAAGGTAGAAGCTACAGTATAACGTTATGGCCATCAACAAAGAGTATTCATGCCATGAATGAAACCCATGATGGGTTTCATCAGGTCCCTTCACACAGTATAATCAAGCACCATGCAGTCTGCATTCATAATCTATTCTAGGTGCTTGATTTAGTAACACTTTACTTGACGGGCGAGTTCATAGCACATTCATAGCAGCTGTCATAAACTTCACATAAAGCATTCATGACTGTTTCATGAGACATGACTCAACATTCATACCAAACCTTTCATGAATGTGGCTAAATATGTAAATGTACATGTAAATATTTCATGAATATCTTATGAAGTCTACATCAAATGTCACTTTACTATACAAGTTGTGAAGTATTTGTAATCACTGAGTTTAACACTGGGAAGTAAACTAGCCTACATTCAGCTGACCCGTATTTGTGTAACCTGGAACGGTTGGACACTCCCTGTAGCAAAAGATGAGAAATCATCTGCAAAGGTTACATCATAAAACAAATATATTTTTATGAAACAAAAATGATTTGCTTGACCATGTTCTGTCTTTTTGGCACTGGAGTAGCCCATTGACTCAGATGTGACATGATCAGGTAAGAGGTTTGGACCAAAAACAGCAATGCTGCTTTGCGACTTTGGACTTTTATTTTGACAAGCTCTCGTCGTTCTGTCTTCCACATTCATGAAAGGTTTGGTATGAATGTTAAGTCATGTCTCATGAAACTTTATGTGCAGTTTATGACAGCTGCTATGAATGTGTTATGAACTCACCCGTCAAGTAAAGTGTTACCCTTGATTCTATACACCTGTGGAAAGTGACCTAATGTTAAATAGAACCAGAGTTTAAACGTTCTAGTTAAAATGCTGCTGCCTAATGAACAAATGTAGCCTAATGTTAGTGCTTAGCTGGGAGCCAACCTTACATAATAAATATCAACGTAACAAGGTGTTAACGTTAACTATTTCACTAACATTAACGTTATCTGTTAATGTTATGTCCCTCACCCCCCAGTCTGAGTATTGTCTGTTCCTATTTGTTTTATGTGTTCAACACCAAGGACCATGCTGGAAATACGTTCCTTGTCTGTAATTAGAGAAATGTGCCTCTGAAGGAGAGTTTTACGAGTAAGTAAAGTATCACGGCAGGCGAAAACGTCCAAACCGTTCAGAAGATTCACAGCTCCAGTGGGAGAAAGATTGTGGTGGTTGATTGCTTTCAGCTGCCGGTCACGTCATAATGCTAAAAGTTGCCGCCACGGTGGTCAATGTTAACTCTATGGGAATTTCTTGCTCTTTTATCTTAAATATCTCAAAAAGTATGAAGTTCACAAATATGAAAAATACATTGTACGATTGTCCGTTACAAGAGCTTTGTAGGAGTCTTTGAATGAGGTCAGACGGTTCAGCGGTTTCAGTCGCATTAAACGTTGAATTTGGTCGGAAGAAGAACTAGAAAAGCATTTCCTAAAGGAAATACAGTGCATGAAAATGCAAAAAATATGATGTAAAATATCATACAGAGAAAAAACAAATAATGCAGATATAGTTGCAATAGTGTTGCTAGGGTACATATGTTGGTTGTTATGCCAAATTAAGTGGTTGTTATGCTGGTTGCTTAGGTAATCCTGTTGGTTGCTATGGTGGTTGCTAGGTTGAAGTTGTGGTGGTTGCTAGGCTAGTGCTAGGTTAAACTCATTAGTTGCTATATTGGTTGCTAGGTTGTAACTGTGGAAGTGGTAGCTAGGCTGTTGCTAGGGTATTTGACATGGTTACTAGGCTGTTGCTATGGTACTTGAGGTGGTTGCTAGGCTGTTGCTAGGTTAGTTGTGGTGGTTGCTATGCTGGTTGCTAGGTTAAATTCATTGGTTGCTATAATGGTTGCTAGGTTGTAACTGTGGAAGTGGTTGCTAGGCTGTTGCCTGGGTATTTGACATGGTTGATAGGCTGTTGCTAAGGTATTTGACATGGTTGCTATGCTGTTGCTAGGGTACTTGAGGTGGCTGCTAGGCTGTTGCTAGGTTAGTTGTGGTGGTTGCTATGCTGGTTGCTAGGTTAAAACTCATTGGTTGCTAGGCTGTTACTAGGGTATTTGACATGGTTGCTATATTGGTTGCTAGGTAGATGAGGTTTAATAGTTGGAATGACTGAACAGTTAAATAGGTGGATAGTTTAAAGGAAACATATGTAAGATTGTGGCCAAAACGGGTACTACAATCACTTTCAAATTACTGTAGAGCGGTGTATCCCCTTCCCCTCTCCTCTGACTGGCAGAGTTGGCAACCGGATGACGAAACACTACTGACTTTGTGATTAGTAGATAGGTGGAGGGTGGCGCATTAGGCCAAAACACAACATGACAACATCAACATCAGTTGAGGGCTGCAACTTCACTTTTTAAATGACAATATCCTGGCCAGACTACTGTTGTCAGTGATATAAGTATTTGAAATGAACATGATTTCTTAATGTCTAGTGACATATCAGGGCAATTTTATGATTAATTGAAATACATTTTTTACATACGGTTCCTTTAAATCAGTGTTTTTTAACCGCTGTGCCGGGGCGCCGTGAGAGATCATCAGGTGTGCCGCAGAAAATTACCCAAATGTCACTCACTGGTCCAGAAAAGCAACTGTTGCATCAAATAATTTATAACCACATGCTCTCATTGATTGTATGATTGCACTATTTGTGGTATGCAGGCATTGTACAACGGGGCCCCCATATCCAGTATTCACAGAATCATCACATATCCAGTTCATAACAACAATTAAATTATAGATATAGTCACCTACAAATGAAACAGAGGGCGCTTGTTTTATTGAGCAGGTCTTGCATAGAAGCCATAATAAGGCCGTATCTATGACATTTTAGGCTATGGTATGTTTATTTTTTCTTCACACAGGATGTTAGTGTGTCGTGGGACATTTTAAGTGTCAAAAGTGAAAAGGTTGAAAAACCTAGATGAGGTTTAATGTAGTTGGAATGCCTGAACAGTTTAATTAGTGGATAGTTTAAATGGTTAAAATATTTGCTAGGTAGATGAGGTTTAATATAGTTGGAATGACTGAACAGTTAAATAGGTGGATAGTTTAAAAGGTTCAATTATTTGCGAGGTAGATGAGGTTTAATATAGTTTGAATAACTGAACAGTTAAATAGGTGGATAGTTTAAATGGTTAAATTATTTGCTAGGTAGATGAGGTTTAATATAGTTGTAATGACTGAACAGTTAAATAGGTGGATAGTTTAAAAGGTTAAATTATTTGCTAGGTAGATGAGGTTTAATATAGTTGGAATGACTGAACTAGGTAGATGAGGTTTAATATAGTTGGAATAACTGAACAGTTAAATAGGTGGATAGTTTAAAAGGTTAAATTATTTGCGAGGTAGGCCTAGATGAGGTTTAATATAGTTGGAATGACTGAACAGTTAAATAGGTGGATAGTTTAAATGGTTAAATTATGTTGTGGACAGAGGAAACAGTTGAACAAGATGTGTAGTAGTAAGAAAATGAGACTGCATGCTTAAAAAATGAAAATGAGACTGCATGCTTAAAGGTGCGATTTGTAGGATTGTTAACGAACGTTCTGTAGGCCAAAATCAAAACACTGGTGAACGTTCTCAAGACTACCAGACGCGAGGCTCTTCTGGGTTGCCAGATGTAATGAAGACTTAGCTAACGTTAGTTGACCTGCAGCTGCTTTAACGTTTCTCCAACCATGACCCAGCTACACATTACGGAAACAGTGAAAACAAAAAATACCTCTCTAACCAACATAACATTTTTAGCTGAATTTAGCGATGCAGATGAAGTTTAGCATAGGCTAGCCTACCTGTTGTGGAGAAATATGGCCAGCTCTGCGTCAGACTTGATATTCTTAGTTTGACGAAGACGTCACCATCTCAGGAAGCTCCTCCGATGTCCACTTAATTTGTTTCTTGTTTTAATTTTGGAAATTTGCCTGCCTCTTGTAGGCGTTCATGACTACAACTGACAGCTGTTGACAGTTGGCCTTTGCTAATTTGGCAACCCAAATAGGAGGACGCGCTAGGCCATTATTAATACGCTATTCTAGAATTAATCGTTCAAAACATAAACGAAAATTCCAAGAGATTCCGCCCCGTAACTGATTTTTTTTCGTGGGTTTTACGGGGTTTCACGGGTTAGAGTAATGTTGTCAAATAAGCCATTACTTCAATTCATCGTGTTTCCTCACTCTCTGACAACATATGGTGATCATTTTTGGAATGGTTACAGTTTATTTTCCATTATTTCCTACATACTGGACCTTTAAAGCCTGAGACTGGCAGTTGATCCAGGTGGCCGGAACACCTGGCCTAGGATTCTAATTGCTTAAGTGCTCTATTGTGATGTCATCAGCCAAATGTTAAGTCTATGGGGAAATTTTGAATAGTTTAAAAAGTAAAAAAGTTACAAAGATGAAACACACATAGCACTCTTGTCCTAAGTAAGACCTACATAACATAGTTTGAATGAAGTTTCTACGTTAAACGGTTGAAGCTGCATTAAACGCGTTAGAATAATAATAATAACTAGAAAAGCATTTCCTGAAGGAAATACAGTGCATGAAAATGCAAAAAATATGATGTAAAATATCATACAGAGTAAAAACTAACTATATTGGTTGCTAGGTAGATGAGGTTTAATATAGTTGGAGTGACTGAACAGTTAAATAGGTGGATAGTTTATATGGTTAAATGATTTGCTTGGTAGATAAGGTTTAATATAGTTGGAATGATTGAACGGTTAAATAGGTGGATAATACTTAACTTAGTTAACTTAGCTAATGTTTTCATTTTTAGTAGTTATGCTAACTAGCATGTTAGCAATGCTAACTATGTTAACCATGTGACTTAGCTAACCTAGCTAATCATTTTTAGCAGTTTTACTAACTAGCATGCTAACATGCTAGCATGCTAACTATGCTAACCATGTCACTTAGCTAACTTAGCTAATCATTTTTAGCAGTTTTACAAAAAATGCTAACTAGCATGCTAACATGCTAGCATGTTAGCTATGCTAACCATGTGACTTAGCTAACTTAGCTAATCATTTTTAGCAGTTTTCTTAAAAATGCTAACTAGCATGTTAACATGTTAGCATGCTAACTATGCTAACCACGTTACTTAGCTAACTTAGCCAATCATTTTTAGCAGTTTTGCTAAAAATGCTAACTAGCATGCTAGCATGCTAACTATGCTAACCATGTGACTTAGCTAACTTAGCTAATCATTTTTAGCAGTTTTGCTAAAAATGCTAACTAGCATGCTAACTAGCATGCTAACATGCTAGCATGCTAGCTATGCTAACCAAGTTACTTAGCTAACTTAGCTAACTAGCTACAGTGGGTAGGAGTCATAGTTGATGACAAGTAACAGTTACAATGGCTGACCAGTTAAAAAGTTCAGTAGTTTAAAGGGTTAAATTGTTGAACAGTGAAATATTGTAGTGAGGACTTTTATTTTGAAACAGTTTTTGGCAGAGGAAGCAGTTGAACAGGATGTGTAGTCTTAATAGGGCCAGTTTGTATGCTTAAAGCCTGAGAATGGCAGTTGGGCCAGCTGGCCTGGCCACCTGCCACAAGATTCTAATTGCGATGATGTCATAAAGGGCAATGTTAAGTCAATGGGGATTTTTTAAAAGTTAATAATTAATAGTTTAAAAAGTATAAAAGTTACAAAGTTGAAAAATACATAGCCCCTATGACACAAGTAAGACCTACGTAACAAAGTTTGAATGAAGTTTCTACGTTAAACGGTTGAAGCTGCATTAAACGCGTTAGAAGAAGAAGTATAATAAGAACTAGAAAAGCATTTCCTGAAGGAAATACAGTGCATGAAAATGCAAAAAATATATACTATATAAACTATATTGGTTGCTAGGTAGATGAGGTTTAATATAGTTGGAATGACTGAACAGTTAAATAGGTGGATAGTTTATACAGTTAAATGATTTGCTTGGTAGATAAGGTTTAATATAGTTGGAATGATTGAACGGTTAAATAGGTGGATAATACTTAACTTAGTTAACTTAGCTAATGTTTTCATTTTTAGTAGTTATGCTAACTAGCATGTTAGCAATGCTAACATGCTAACTATGTTAACCATGTTACTTAGCTAACTTAGCTAATCATTTTTAGCAGTTTTGCTAAAAATGCTAACTAGCATGCTAGCATGCTAACTATGCTAACCATGTGACTTAGCTAACTTAGCTAATCATTTTTAGCAGTTTTATAAAAAATGCTAACTAGCATGCTAACATGCTAGCATGCTAACTATGGTAACCATGTGACTTAGCTAACTGAGCTAATCATTTTTAGCAGTTTTGTAAAAAATGCTAACTAGCATGCTAACATGCTAGCATGCTAACTATGCTAACCATATTACTTAGCTAACATAGCTAATCATTTTTAGCAGTTTTGCTAAAAATGCTAACTAGCATGCTAACATGTTAGCATGCTAACTATGCTAACCATGTGACTTAGCTAACTTAGCTAATCATTTTTAGCAGTTTTGCTAAAAATGCTAACTAGCATGCTAACTATGCTAACCACGTGACTTAGCTAACTTAGCTAATCATTTTTAGCAGTTTTGCTAAAAATGCTAACTAGCATGCTAACTAGCATGCTAACATGTTAGCATGCTAACTATGCTAACCATGTGACTTAGCTAACTTAGCTAATCATTTTTAGCAGTTTTGCTAAAAAATGCTAACTAGCATGCTAACATGTTAGCATGCTAACTATGCTAACCAAGTTACTTAGCTAACTTAGCTAACTAGCTACAGTGGGTAGGAGTAATAGTTGATGACAAGTAACAGTTACAATGGCTGAACAGTTAAAAAGTTCAGCAGTTTAAAGGGTTAAATTGTTTAACAGTGAAATATTGTAGTGAGGACTTTTATTTTTAAACAGTTTTTGGCAGAGGAAGCAGTTGAATAGGGTGTGTAGTCTTAATAGGGCCAGTTTGTATGCTTAAAGCCTGAGAATGGCAGTTGGGCCAGCTGGCCTGGCCACCTGCCACAAGATTCTAATTGCGATGATGTCATAAAGGGCAATGTTAAGTCAATGGGGATTTTTTAAAAGTTAATAATTAATAGTTTAAAAAGTATAAAAGTTACAAAGTTGAAAAATACATAGCCCCTATGACACAAGTAAGACCTACGTAACAAAGTTTGAATGAAGTTTCTACGTTTAACGGTTGAAGCTGCATTAAACGCGTTAGAAGAAGAAGTATAACTAGAAAAGCATTTCCTGAAGGAAATACAGTGCATGAAAATGCAAAAATATGATGAGTTCATATGGTTAAATTATTTGCTTGGTAGATAAGGTTTAATATAGTTGGAATGACTGAACAGTTAAATAGGTTGATAATTGAAATGGTTAAATTATTTAGGCAGATAGTTGACGATAACTAACAGTTGGAATGGCTCCAATGTTTGCTAGCAGTTATGCTAACTATGTTAACAAAGATAATAATGCTAACCAAGTTAATATGCTAACTAGCATGCTAACAATGTTAAAATGTTAACTATGCTAACCATATGACTTAGCTAACCTAGCTAATCATTTTTATTAGTTATGCTAAATATGCTAACTAGCATGCTAACAAGCTAATTATGTTAACCATGTGACTTAGCTAACTTAGCTAATCATTTTTAGCAGTTTTTCTAAAAATGCTAACTAGCATGCTAACATGCTAGCATGCTAACTATGCTAACCATGTGACTTAGCTAACTTAGCTAATCATTTTTAGCAGTTTTTCTAAAAATGCTAACTAGCATGTTAGCATGCTAACTATGCTAACCATGTGACTTAGCTAACTTAGCTAATCATTTTTAGCAGTTTTTCTAAAAATGCTAACTAGCATGCTAACATGCTAGCATGCTAGCTATACTAACCATGTGACTTAGCTAACTTAGCTAATCGTTTTTAGCAGTTTTTCTAAAAATGCTAACTAGCATGCTAACATGCTAGCATGCTAACTATGCTAACCATGTGACTTAGCTAACTTAGCTAATCATTTTTAGCAGTTTTGCTAAAAATGCTAACTAGCATGCTAACATGCTAGCATGCTAACTATGCAAACCATGTGACTTAGCTAACTTAGCTAATCATTTTTAGCAGTTTTGTAAAAAATGCTAACTAGCATGCTAACATGTTAGCATGCTAACTATGCTAACCATGTGACTTAGCTAACTTAGCTAATCATTTTTAGCAGTTTTCCAAAAAATGCTAACTAACATGCTAACATGCTAGCATGCTAACTATGCTAACCATGTGACTTAGCTAACTTAGCTAATCATTTTTAGCAGTTTTGTAAAAAATGCTATCTAGCATGCTAACATGCTAGCATGCTAACTATGCTAACCATGCTAACTAGCTACAGTGGGTAGGAGTCATAGTTGATGACAAGTAACAGTTACAATGGCTGAACAGTTAAAAAGTTCAGTAGTTTAAAGGGTTAAATTGTTTAACAGTGAAATATTGTAGTGAGGACTTTTATTTTGAAACAGTTTCTGGCAGAGGAAGCAGTTGAACAGGATGTGTAGTCTTAATAGGGCCAGTTTGTATGCTTAAAGCCTGAGACTGGCAGTTGAAACAGGTGGCCCGAACACCTGCCATAGGATTCTAATTGCTTAACGGCCGTATTGTGATGTCATAATCATAATGTTAAGTCAATGGGGAAATTTTGATTAGTTTTTAATTAATAGTTTAAAAAGTATAAAAGTTACAAAGATGAAAAATACAAAGCTCACATGTCCTAAGTAAGACCTACGTAACATAGTTTGAATGAAGTTTCTACGTTAAACGGTTGAAGCTGCATTAAGTGCGTTAGAAGAAGAATAATAATAATAACTAGAAAAGCATTTCCTGAAGGAAATACAGTGCATGAAAATGCAAAAAATATGATGTAAAATATCATACAGAGTAAAAACAAACTATATTGGTTGCTAGGTAGATGAGGTTTAATATAGTTGGAGTGACTGAACAGTTAAATAGGTGGATAGTTTATATGGTTAAATGATTTGCTTGGAAGATAAGGTTTAATAAAGTTGGAATGATTGAACGGTTAAATAGGTGGACAATACTTAACTTAGTTAACTTAGCTAATGCATTTTTAGTAGTTAGCAATGCTAACATGCTAACTATGTTAACCATGTGACTTAGCTAATCTAGCTAATCATTTTTAGCAGTTTTGCTAACTATGCTAACTAGCATGCTAACATGTTAGCATGCTAACTATGCTAGCATGCTAACTATGCTAACCATGTGACTTAGCTAACTTAGCTAATCATTTTTAGCAGTTTTGTAAAAAATGCTAACTAGCATGCTAACATGCTAGCATGCTAACTATGCTAACCATATGACTTAGCTAACTTAGCTAATCATTTTTAGCAGTTTTGTAAAAAATGCTAACTAGCATGCTAACATGTTAGCATGCTAACTATGCTAACCATGTGACTTAGCTAACTTAGCTAATCATTTTTAGCAGTTTTGTAAAAAATGCTAACTAGCATGCTAACATGTTAGCATGCTAACTATGCTAACCATGTGACTTAGCTAACTTAGCTAATCATTTTTAGCAGTTTTGTAAAAAATGCTAACTAGCATGCTAACATGCTAGCATGCTAACATGCTAGCATGCTAACTATGCTAACCATGCTAACTAGCTACAGTGGGTAGGAGTCATAGTTGATGACAAGTAACAGTTACAATGGCTGAACAGTTAAAAAGTTCAGTAGTTTAAAGGGTTAAATTGTTTAACAGTGAAATATTGTAGTGGACTTTTATTTTGAAACAGTTTTTGGCAGAGGAAGCAGTTGAACAGGATTTGTAGTCTTAATAGGGCCAGTTTGTATGCTTAAAGCCTGAGACTGGCAGTTGAAACAGGTGGCCCGAACACCTGCCATAGGATTCTAATTGCTTAACGGCCGTATTGTGATGTCATAATCATAATGTTAAGTCAATGGGGAAATTTTGATTAGTTTTTAATTAATAGTTTAAAAAGTATAAAAGTTACAAAGTTGAAAAATACAAAGCTCACATGTCCTAATTAAGACCTACGTAACATAGTTTGAATGAAGTTTCTACGTTAAACGGTTGAAGCTGCATTAAGTGCGTTAGAAGAAGAATAATAACTAGAAAAGCATTTCCTGAAGGAAATACAGTGCATGAAAATGCAAAAAATATGATGTAAAATATCATACAGAGTAAAAACAAACTATATTGGTTGCTAGGTAGATGAGGTTTAATATAGTTGGAGTGACTGAACAGTTAAATAGGTGGATAGTTTATATGGTTAAATGATTTGCTTGGTAGATAAGGTTTAATATAGTTGGAATGATTGAACGGTTAAATAGGTGGATAATACTTAACTTAGTTAACTTAGCTAATGCATTTTTAGTAGTTAGCAATACTAACATGCTAACTATGTTAACCATGTGACTTAGCTAATCTAGCTAATCATTTTTAGCAGTTTTGCTAACTATGCTAACTAGCATGTTAACATGCTAGCATGCTAACTATGCTAACCATTTTACTTAGCTAACTTAGCTAATCATTTTTAACAGTTTTGCTAAAAATGCTAACTAGCATGCTAACATGTTAGCATGCTAACTATGCTAACCATGTGACTTAGCTAACTTAGCTAATCATTTTTAGCAGTTTTGTAAAAAATGCTAACTAGCATGCTAACATGCTAGCATGCTAACTATGCTAACCATGTGACTTAGCTAACTTAGCTAATCATTTTTAGCAGTTTTGTAAAAAATGCTAACTAGCATGCTAACATGTTAGCATGCTAACTATGCTAACCATGTGACTTATCTAACTTAGCTAATCATTTTTAGCAGTTTTGTAAAAAATGCTAACTAGCATGCTAACATGCTAGCATGCTAACTATGCTAACCATGTGACTTAGCTAACTTAGCTAATCATTTTTAGCAGTTTTGTAAAAAATGCTAACTAGCATGCTAACATGCTAGCATGCTAACTATGCTAACCATGTGACTTAGCTAACTTAGCTAATCATTTTTAGCAGTTTTGTAAAAAATGCTAACTAGCATGCTAACATGTTAGCATGCTAACTATGCTAACCATGCTAACTAGCTACAGTGGGTAGGAGTCATAGTTGATGACAAGTAACAGTTACAATGGCTGAACAGTTAAAAAGTTCAGTAGTTTAAAGGGTTAAATTGTTTAACAGTGAAATATTGTAGTGAGGACTTTTATTTTGAAACAGTTTCTGGCAGAGGAAGCAGTTGAACAGGATGTGTAGTCTTAATAGGGCCAGTTTGTATGCTTAAAGCCTGAGACTGGCAGTTGAAACAGGTGGCCCGAACACCTGCCATAGGATTCTAATTGCTTAACGGCCGTATTGTGATGTCATAATCATAATGTTAAGTCAATGGGGAAATTTTGATTAGTTTTTATTTAATAGTTTAAAAAGTATAAAAGTTACAAAGTTGAAAAATACAAAGCTCACATGTCCTAAGTAAGACCTACGTAACATAGTTTGAATGAAGTTTCTACGTTAAACGGTTGAAGCTGCATTAAGTGCGTTAGAAGAATAATAATAATAATAATAATAATAATAATAAAATGCCTTGGAATAACAGTACAGTGCATTTTCATGCACTGTAATAATAATAATAATAATAAAATGCCTTGGAATAACAGTACAGTGCATTTTCATGCACTGTAATAATAATAATAATAAAATGCCTTGGAATAACAGTACAGTGCATTTTCATGCACTGTAATAATAATAAAATGCCTTGGAATAACAGTACAGTGCATTTTCATGCACTGTAATAAGAATAAAATGCCTAGGAAGAACAGTACAGTGCATTTTCATGCACTGTAATAAAATGCCTAGGAAGAACAGTACAGTGCATTTTCATGCACTGTAATAAGAAGAAGCCTAGGAAGAACAGTACAGTGCATTTTCATGCACTGTAATAATTATAAGAAGACCAGTGATAATAGTCCATTGCATGTAATGCAATTAGCATCTCCCACACAGAACTGCCACGGTTCCGCAGCTCTGAGGCAATAGCCTGGCTGTGGTCAGCAGTGCATGTCCACACCCTTACGAGAGCAGCTCTGTCACCACTTCCCACCTCTTGGCCTCTCTAATGTGCACACACCAGGAAGATATGGTGAGCTAGAGAGAGGCAGAGCTGAAGCCTTTGAAACAGCTCAGGGACTGAGGCCGTGTGAAACAGTGTGTCATTCTTCATCATGATTAGCCTGGCTCAGCTCAGGGACTGAGGCCGTGTGAAAGAATGTGTAGTTTTTCATCATGATTACCCCACCTCAGATGAGTGCTGCTATCTTCATATTTGTTTTAGTGCTGAGGACTTTATTTTTAGATCATTTTAAACTGGGCTTCTCTCTGAGGTAGTTTCCAACTCACAGGCCAGAGCACCTCAATATGCTGTTTTCGCTGCTCAAGTGATCTTATTTTACCATTTTGCCCACACAGTTTTTTTTTTATTTTCTAGTGAAGTCTGTACAAAGATAAAAAGGTGAAAAGTGCTACATTCAAAAAGGTCATTGTCCACATCTCCAACAGTTTTATTCATCAGTCTTGTCTGTTGGTCAAACTGGCGTGAATCTTTAACAAGCTCCTGACTTGACTGAATGTGTCCTATCTGACTATGTGTGTGTCCTATCTGACTATGTGTGTGTCCTACCTGACTATGCGTGTGTCCTATGTGTGTGCTTGTGTCCTATCTGACTATGTGTGTGTCCTATGCGTGTGTCCTATATGTGTGTCCTATCTGACTATGTGTGTTTTCTGACTATGCGTGTGTCCTATGTGTGTGTCCTATCTGACTATGTGTGTGTCCTACTTGACATTTTCAGTCTCATCTGACTGTATCTGTCCCCTGTGACAGAGTATGTCCTACCTGAATGAGTCCCATCTAACTGCGTGTGTCTTATCTTACTGTGTGTATGTGTGTGTGTGTGTTTGTGTCTCCCATGTGACAATGTCCGACTCACCTAGTTGTTTTACTGTCTATCCTACTTACTGTGTCTGTTTCATCTGACTGACTCTATCCTATCTGAATGTCTCTATCTGAATGTCTCTGTCCTATCTGACTGTCTCTGTCCTATCTGACTGTCTCTATCTCAATGGCTCTATCTGAATGTCTCTGTCCTATCTGAATGTATCTGAATGGCTCTGTCCTATCTGACTATCTCTGTCTCTATCTGAATGTCTCTATCTGAATGTCTCTGTCCAATCTGAATGTCTCTATCTGAATGTCTCTGTCCAATCTGAATGTCTCTATCTGAATGTCTCTGTCCAATCTGAATGTCTCTATCTGAATGTCTCTGTCCTATCTGAATGTCTCTATCCTCCTGTCTGAATGTCTCTATCTAATCAGAATATCTCTGTCCTATCTGAATGTCTCTGTCCTATCTGAATGTCTCTGTCCTATCTGAATATCTATGTCCTGTAGGATTCTCTAGGTTGTTGCGTTGTGTTTTAGTTCTAATGGTTGTATTGAAGATGGTCAATAAAGCTTGACGGCGGGATCAGGATCGGCGATTAGATGATGATTTATTGCAGATAGTACAATAATGAATAACAGAACACAGGCTAAGTCTCGAACAGTAAAACTGTGCAGAGTCTAACAGTTAAGGTTGTTGTTAGAAGCGGCGGCTGAGCCTTCCGATAGAAGATGCTCCTTGGTCGCTTCCTCGATCCGTCTCAGAGTCAAAACCTAAGACAAAGCCTGTTATACTAAAACATACAAACGAAAATCATGCCAACGTAGCAGGTGCCAACCAGTGTTCAAAACCCGGCTCTGGCCGGATGGATACCAGCCCTGAATGGCCCATGTTATGTCTGATGTGCCTCGGATGTTCCCAAACATCGGCCTGTCTGACCTTCCTGCTGGTGCACAGGCCTAAGGCACAGTTATGTTATGTACAATAGTATGGACCTCTCCCCGTTGTATACTACACACAGAAGTAACATATGAACACATCAGAATACAGTAAGAATACCCCAGAATTCTACAGTCCCCCCTCTTGATCAGTCAAAAAACACAGATTTTTTATAGATCAAACCATCATAAACAGAGTCTGATGTGTCCTAACAAAAAATAATAAAACCAAGCATTACTTCTCAGGCACTTTAAGGAAAAGAAAAGAAGTGCAGGCACCTTGAAAGAAAACTTAAAAACTGATTATGTTGCTGATGATTATCTCACATTCTAAGGGTCAAACCAAAAGGAAAACAAAGTCTTTTGGAAGTTCAGGAAACCGGTTCAAAGGCAAAGTCTTTGTCCCAGATGTTGTCTGTGGCTCCCGGCAACCTCATAGGCACATGTGGAGTGAAAAGAAAGAGCAGTATCAGTTGAAGGATAGTCATGGAAACAACAATATATATAATTATCTATTATAGGAGTGTAGCATCCTCCCAACCCTTGTCCCCCAGTGAGTCCCCGGTTAACCCGTTGCTGCGTGTTCAGCTCCCTTACGGGTGTCCCCAGAAACTCACCCCTAGAACCAGGACTACAGGATTACTGAAAGTCTCCCATGAATCTTCCCCCCTGTAGTTCACACCTCACCCCTAAAAGAAGATCGGCGGAAAATCAGATAGAATTCGTACCCTCCCCAAGCCCATCATGTTATCGGCAGGTCTACTAGCTTACAATGGCTCGCATGTATCCACTTTTCTTTGCCCTGGACCTTCACTGCCAAAAGTGTTATCAACAAAATCTTAAACGGCCCGTCGTACTAGCGCTAACCTTTGGGGCTTGTGAATCATCACCCATTGTCCTGGCACTAGAGAGTGCCCACCTTCCGGGGGTCTCCCCAGGCCTCTTCCTGGTTAGCCGCTGTTTGGACTGCCTTCGTCAATTGCACACAGTAAGTCAGCATCGCATCCGATGTCAGGTGGATGTCGGCTTTCCTTAAATCAACCGTTCCTGGTGCCGAGAAAGGCCTGCCTGTGTCTCTGTTGCTTGTAGCTCGCATGCTACACCAGACCGCTGGTAAGGCGTCAACCCAGGGAATGCCTTCTTGATGTTTCTTGGCCAGCCATTCCTTTAAGGTCCGGTTCGCTCTCTCCACCTGTCCCGACGATTCTGGATGGTATGGGCAGTTCAGGGACCAGTGAATGATGTCTTTTACGAGGACTTTGGCAGTGTGTAGTGCAGTTCCAGATCGTGCAGGGAAGGCCTTAATCCACCTGGAGAACTTGTACAGGACAATCAGAACATCTCGGTAGCCTTTGCATTTGGGAAAAGTGATGTAATCTATTTGGAGAACTCTGAATGGTCCTGGTGAAGCTGGATGTCTTCAGCATGGGCAACTTAACCTTCTTGTCGTGATTGTTTTGCCGACAGGTGACACACCGCTTGACGACGTCTTTGGCCGTTGCTGTGAACTTCGGTGACCACCAGACCTGTACGAATCTGTTCCTCATCTTCTCCACTCCCACGTGTCCAAGCGAATGAATTTGCGCTGCCAGATATGGCAGAAGACTTTCTGGAGCCACTGTTCGTGTTCTAAACCTCCACAAGTTGTCATCATGGAGCTTCGCCGCGTTTTCAATCCTAGTCCACTTTTCTTCTCGGCTCGAGCTGTTCTGCATGTCTATGATGTTGGCCAAACTTTCCTGTTTTCCCTCTTCAGATGTTTCCTTGACCTTCTTTGTCACTCTCATCATGCATTTCTCATCGTCATTTTCAAATTTTTTCCCGTTAGATCCGTCCGTGTTTCCATTCTTGTGTCCATTCTCGTTAGTCGTTTCGTTATCCCCTCTCTCTCTTATTCTTGCGGCTGTTCTTGACGCCGCATCCGCCATTGCATTGCCTCTTGCTTCAATGTTGTCTTGCCTTGTATGTGCCTTTACTTTGATCACTGCCAGTTCCTCTGGCAGCTGCATTGCATCCAACAATTCTGCCACAAGCTGTCCATTCTTGATGGGACTTTGTTTCATTTCAAACAGTCCACAGTCATTCTTTCCCCTAGCCAATGCAGGATGTTCCAGGAGATCCTCTCTTTTTAGCCTTCTCAGGTTCCACAAGACTTCTCCATCTCCCTCTCCAATGGCTATGGTGACTGGGGCTGTCTGCTTTAGACTGCATTTTTCTCCGGTTGGTCCACCAGCTGTCTTGATGACGCCTGACAGAGGTATTTTGTGTTTCTTCAATAGGCTGGATGAAAAGACTGTAAGTTCAGCACCAGTTTCAATAATGTGTTCTTCAAGCAAGGCAGTAGCATAGAGGGTGTTGTCGGTTCTTGCTGGTTGGTAAAGCACAGACACGCCGTCGGCGGTGGCTACTGTGCGCACAGGGCATATGAGTGCCTCGTCAGCTGACTCATCCCAGGTATCCCAGTCCTCCATCGCTGGCCTGGTTTTCTTTGTCTTCGGCCTTTTTACCGGAGCAGTCACTCCCTGGGCAGCATCGGATGTAGATGCCCCGTCATTCACTGGTGCAGGTGGGGGTGGGGGTGGTTGAGGTAAAGAGTTGACAGGTGGGGGCGGGGGTGGTGGTTGTGGTCGGGTAGGGAAAGAGTTGACAGGTGGGTAAGGTGGGTAAGGGCTTGTAGCCAGTGGCATTGGTAACAACAATGGGGGAGGAGGTGGTACTGAAGCTATGGCTAGTGGCTGTGGATAGCCATACTGGAGTGGAGCAGTTTGATGATGGTTGATTGCAGATGTTCTTCCTTGTCTTTGTGGATTGTAGAAAGCAGTGGCTGCTGATGGGGCCAGAATGATTTGTTTCGTGTCACCTGCTGGCTGTTGGTCAGGTGGGGTGCTGTTTCTTGGCCCATGTGGGGTTCCCATAACAGCAGCATTCTGTCCAATGAAGCTGTCTTTATCAATGTCCACTAGGCCTGTCACGATAACAAATTTTGCTGGACGATAAATTGTCTCAGAAATTATTGCGATAAGCGATAATATTGTCGTTCTGAGAATTTTCCTCGGGAAGAGGAAGACGGCCCACTTGTTTTTTTTCCCCAACTGGGAAAACTGCAGCGGATGATTGAGTTTTAGATGCATATGCATGTTTGTTGTGTTGCCGCTTTTAATTGCGACTGTTTTCCAAAAAATGCGACACACCGACTCGCACACGTTCAGTGATTCACCACAGGCATTCGGTTTAAATCCGAAATGCTCCCACACTGCAGCTGTCGCGTTTGGCTTAGAAACCAATTCCATCTTTTTTGTCTTTATTAGGCGTAGCCTACTGGAACTCGCAACTAGCTTTCTCTCTGCCTAGTGCCTACCGGTATACTTCTCACGCGGCTCTTTAGCTGCACTCTGTGGTAGGCTACGCCAGTAGTCCCGCCTCCCCACACACCATGCGACTGACAAGTGACTGACATGAGGGTTCACTCATCGTTACTCTAAGGACCCGAGAGAGGGAGAGAGAGAGACGAGGAAAACAAACAAGCAAATGGCATTTATCGCAGCCAGAAAAATTATCGAGCTAATTTTAATTATCATGCGATTAATTGATTTATTGAATATCACGACAGGCCTAATGTCCACTGCACTTCTAGATGTCTCCACCATGGCATATGGCGCTGTTGAGTCCAAGACAGGCAGAGTCGGATTGAGGCGGGTGCTTGGTTGCCTGTTGCGTCCCCTGCCCACACTAGGTGCCGGTTGAGTGGGCCTCTGAGACTACTCCTCTTCGCCTCATTCCACTCTGTTCTGGCAACACATCTGCTTCCATGAGTTGCTCCTCCAAATCACGTCTCTCAGTCTCTGTCCTCCAAATCCTGTCTCGGATCTCTAATTCCAACTTCTCTAATTTCCTTTGTAATTTTTCCTCAAACTTGCCAAATTGTAATTTCACTGCCATCCAATCTGACACATAGGCCTGCAACTTAGTTTTCCTACCAAGACCCATATCTGGATTGTGCTAATATCAATTAATATTAGATTTCAAATTGTACTATGTGTTTCATGCAGTGACGTGATCCTTTTAAATATATTTTTTATATATTTTTTCCGTGATGTGGTAGTGATATAGTGACAACTTTGCACTTTGAAAATTTGGTTAGTAATTTGTTCGCTTCTCAATTGTTCACAAGTTGTCCCTCTTTTTTATTTCACACTCACACTCACACACACTCTCACACTTCATCCCCATAGAGAAAAGGAAAGACAACATCCTAGAAGTATCTCCTTCGGACACTTTTCATGCAATTTATTGTACCCGCAGCCCGAGGCTGCCACTATAAATTCAACCCAGGTCAGAGATGTCTAGCTCTGTCTCTCTCTCCCCTCCACAGCAGAACAACATTCACACACACGCACTCTTCGTCCCCACAAGAGAAAAGGAAAGACACCCCCTAGAAGTATCTCCTTCGGACACTTTTCATGCAATTTATTGTACCCGCAGCCCGAGGCTGCCACTATAAATTCAACACAGGTCAGAGATATCTAGCTCTGTCTCTCTCCTCCCCCCCCCCCCCCCCCCCCCCCCACAGCAGAACAACGTGCGCGCACTCACACACACACATTCACTCTCCCTCAAGGGCAAGGAAACAAGGGCAAGAAAAACACACTCTCAAACCAGACACCTTACCAGTTACTTTACTGTACCCGCAGCCCGCAGCTGCCACTGTAAAATCAACAAGTGTCAGTTATATCTAGCTTTCCCTAGCTTTCCCTAGCTTTATCTAGCTTTCCCTAGCTTTCCCTAGCTTTATCTAGCTTTCCCTAGCTTTATCTAGCTTTATCTAGCTTTCCCTAGCTTTATCTAGCTTTATCTAGCTTAGTCCCCTTTCTTTTCCCTTTTCCCCTCCCTTCCAGCTGGACAGTGATAAAACAACAATTACATAAACAATTACATAAACCTGTTGACCTAGTCAACCAAAACATAGGTGGTGAGCCTATCCAACTTAACTTTCCAATAACTGCAAAACCAAGACACCCAAACTGGTGGTTGTTATTCCGTTTGTCAACACTGTAGCACTAAGTTTAGTCGTCACCAAACAAAGACCGTTGAGAAAACATAAACACCGCACAGCCTCCTATTTTCTCATTGGCACACACACAGCATTATCGCATGAAACCCTCACACACACAGCTTAACATGTATTAATATCACAGCAAAGAAAAGAAGTTCCCCAAGTAATTGTACGTTTAATCGATTATATCTTTTAATTCGTTCACGAATCTGTCATACCATTTTAAGTGAACTTTTGGCCACTTTTCCTCCTCTATACCCAATGAACTATAGAGCTCGCAGTCATTGGTACAGGCATATCAACACTCTTAATGACACAAACTTCAACACTCTCATTAAAATGCAGCTTTTAATTTCTAATTTATCTAATAAATTAGCTTTACTTTGGTTCTTTTTCCCGCATAAAGGAGTAAAGACTTTTTGCTTTCACCTGGTCAGAATGTCTTCACTGCATGCAGGGTGCGCAGTGCAGCAGTGTTTCCCCTCTTGGCAGGCTTCCAGCTGGGATTCAGTTGCGTCAATCAGGGTGCCAAGATGGACTCTTCTTACAGATGTTCAAGATCCAAAATCTGCCCCCGAAGTGTCTTTGAACCCGTTGGACCCGTGAATGTCTCTCTCTGAATGTCTCTATCTGAATGGCTCTATCTGAAGTCAAAGTCAAGGTCTGCCTTATTGTTAATTTCTTCACATGCCCAGACATACAAAGAGATCGAAATTACGTTTCTCACTATCCCACGGTGAAGACAAGACATATTTTACCAATTAAGTCCACAGATAAACATAACATTCAAGTAAACAATAAATGAGTAAATAAGAAGGCACATACAATGAAGAAATAAGAGCAGCAAAATTGGGTTGAAATTGTGCAATTGTGCATAAACAGTCAATATAATAGTGCAAAGTCAGGCCATTAAATGGCTGAGGTAGTTCTGTTTGACCTAAGTAAGCAAGTGGCATAGTGGTGCAAGTTATGTAAGAGCAGCAGAAGTATTGTGTTTTCAGGACAACAGGACAACAACAACACAAGTTGCAAAGTGTGCAAGTGTACAAGTGGAGTAGTGCAAGTGGAGTAGTGCAAGGCAGCCATTGTGGGTCCAAAGTCCAGGATGTTATGTAGCTGAGGGTGGAGGGGGGAGAGGGGGGAGAGAGTTCAGCATCCTAACAGCCTGGTGTATGAAGCTGTTGGTGAGTCTGGTGGTGCGGGAGCTCAGGCTTCTGTACCTCTTCCCAGAGGGCAGTAGATCAAACAAATTGTGAATTGTGAAGCGGGGTGACTTGCATCACTCACAATTGTGGTCGCCTTGCGGGTGAGGTGGGTGGTGTAAATGTCCTTCAGGGAGGGGAGTGAAGCACCAATAATCCTTCCAGCTGTGTTCACTATGCGCTGCAGGTCTTTCCTGTTGTATTCAATGCAGCTTCCGCCCCACACAGCGATACAGCTGGAGAGGATGCTCTCAATGGTGCCTCGGTAGAATGTGGTCATGATGGCTGGTGGAGCACTTGCTCGCCTGAGTTTCCGCAGGAAGTAGAGGCGGCGCTGAGCTTTCTTCGCCAGTGATGCAGTGTTGGTGGTCCAGGAGAGGTCTTCACTGATGTGCACCCCCAGGAATTTGGTGCTGCTTACTCTCTCCACCACAGCACCGTCAATGGTCAGTGGCAGGTGTTGGGTGTGACCTCTCCGGAAGTCAACAACAATCTCCTTGGTCTTGCTGACGTTCAGCAGGAGGTTGTTGTCCCTGCACCACGTGGTCAGAAGGTCGACCTCTAACCTGTATTGAGTCTCGTCGCCCTTGGTGATGAGACCCACCAGAGTTGTGTCATCAGCAAATTTCACTGTGTGATTGTTGCTGTAGGTTGCAGTGCAGTCATGCGTCAGCAGGGTGAAGAGCAGCGGACTGAGCACGCAGCCTTGGGGGGCCCCCGTGCTCAGTGTGATGCTGCTTGAGATATTGTTGCCAACACGTACTACTTGAGGCCTCTGACAGAGGAAGTCCAGTAGCCAGTTGCAGAGGTAGGTACTGAGTCCCAGTTTGTCAAGTTTGCAGATGAGTTGTTGTGGTATTATGGTGTTGAATGCAGAACTGAAGTCTATAAACAGCAATCTCACATATGAGTCTCTTTTTTCCAGGTGGGTGAGGGCTGGGTGGAGGGCAGAGCAGATTGCATCCTCTGTGGACCGTTTGAATGGCTCTATCCTATCTTAATGGCTCTATCTGAATGGCTCTGTCATATCTGAATGTCTCTGTCCTATCTGAATGTCTCTATTCTCCTATCTGAATGTCTCTATCATATCTGAATGTCTCTGTTCTCCTATCTGAATGTGTGTATCCAAACTGAACGCCTCTAACCGTATATCTAACCGTATATCTAACCGTATCTCTAACTGTATCTCTACCACACCCACAGATACCGCTTGGCCCCAGCGCACCACTTCCCGGTGCCGTTTGAGGACGTGTACCGGGTGGTGAAGCACTTCCTCCAGGCTGGAGTTCTGGCCCAGTACCAGGTGGACCCGGGACGGATCGCCGTGTCAGGGGACAGCGCTGGGGGCAACCTGGCTGCTGCCGTCGCCCAGCAGGTAATCAGAAGATAGACAGGTAGAAAGGATAGATAGAGAGAGAGAGAGAGAGAGAGAGAGAAAGAGAGAGAGAGAGAGAGAGAGAGAGAGTCCAAGCCAGCTAATATGTGATCAAACATGGTGGTTAGCTGTTAAAGTAACTGGCATATTAGCTCGGTAGAGAGTAATTGTTAACACCAGTTTTCTGGAGGTAATTGCATGATAAAATTTAGTTTATAATGAAAACCTGATGTGGTTGAATTGGTAAAGGCTCATAATGATTACAAGAACACTCTGAAATTCCACAGATTTTCCACAAATGTTCTAAAGCTGCTTTGGCAAAGTAACTGTTCATTGTGGATACCAGACATGGCTCAGATTATCCAATTTACCTGAGCCAAAGGATGGACATTTGCAAGGATATTTGTACCATTGTAAGTGCACAGAATGTTCTGAGTTGCACTGTGTTTGACACACTGGACTTTCATTTGACCTCAGGCTTTGGAGTAAAGAATGTTCACTTTTAACTTCCCAAGCTGTGTGTATCCTGTATTCGGTCAGGCACAAGTTTATTTCAGTAGCCCCTGGTCACTCACACAAACACACATACACATACACAAACACACACACATGCATGCGTACAAATACACACAGATGCATGCATACACATACACACAGATGCATGCGTACAAATACACGTGTCAAACACACACACACACACACACATACACACGCACACACATGCATGCATACACATGTGTCCCGTTAGGTCTCTGAACAGTCTGTGGTTGATTCTGGGACATTCTGGGGAAGTCAAGTGAGTAGGATTTAGCCGATGCTTCTATCCCAACAGGGGTAGGGACTCAGGGGTAGATACTCAGGGGTAGATACTCAGGGATAAGGACTCAGGGGTAGATACTCAGGGATAAGGAGTCAGGGTTAGATACTCAGGGGTAGGGACTCAGGGACTCGCAGTGTCAGCATCAGACCTGGGCCTGCACTTTATCATTTGCTGATGCTACTTTCTCCCTCATGCCCGTAATTCTAAAGATGATGACAGTAAGAATGTTCTAGAAGGCTGGTTCTAAGAGTGGTTCTAATCTGGTTCTTGGCCCACAGCTGCAACAGGATCCCGAGCAGCAGGTGGAGTTGAAGGCCCAGGTTCTGTTGTACCCGGCGGTTCAGGCACTGGACCTGAACACGCCGTCCTACCGGCAGAACCAGCACATGCCCATCCTGCCCCGTACCCTAATGGTGCGCTTCTGGAGCGAGTACTTCACCAGCGACAAGTCCCTGTTCCAGGCCATGCTGGCCAACGCGCACAACGGGCCCGAGTCTGCCTCCCTGCTCAAGTTCGCCGACTGGGGCGCCTTCCTGCCTGAGCGCTTCCGCGGCGGCTACAACTACACGGCACCACCGGTGGTCTCCACGGCGACCACCACCACCCCGGCGGTACCGACGACGGCCGACGGCGTGCTGCGGAGGATGAGCGACCCGCGGGCCTCTCCGCTCCTGGTGCCGGACGCGTCGCTGCGCGGGCTGCCCCGCGCCTACGTGCTGACCTGCGAGTACGACGTGCTGCGCGACGACGGCGTCATGTACACCACGCGGCTGCGGCGCGCCGGGGTCCCCGTCACGCACCAACACTACGCCGGCGGCTTCCACGGCGCCCTCATGTTCACCACGTGGCCTGCGGAGTTCGCCATCGCCCACCGCATGACGGACAACCTCCTGCACTGGCTCAAGACCAACCTCTGAACATACGTACACTCCCATGCCACCACCACCACCACCACCAACAACAACAACATCATCATCATCATCATCATCATCAACAACAACACATCTCCAACCTCTGAACATACATACACTCCCATGCCACCAACAACAACAACATCAACAACAACAACAACAACAACAACAACAACAACATCATCATCAACAACAACAACAACAACAACAACAACATCATCATCATCATCAACAACAACAACAACAACAACAACAACAACATCATCATCATCAACAACAACAACAACAACAACAACAACATCATCATCATCATCAACAACAACAACAACACATCTCCAACCTCTGAACATACATACACTCCCATGCCACCACCAACATCATCAACATCATCATCAACAACAACAACAACAACAACAACACGTGTCCAAACATGAGGACAGGCAACACAGTCACGTCTTGCTTCTCTTTGTCCCATTCTCCCTGCTGCTTTTTTGCGTTAGTGGAATTTGGCATCAACATAAATAAACATAGATATGGCTTTTACTGTAGGTCCTGCCAGAGAGAATGATTTTACTGCCTTTTTCTTATTTCAGTGTCCCTTATGAAACCACATGAGTAGGTATAGTGCACTTCACAGGGCTCCCGGCAGCTTATTATCAGCAGAGAGCTCCCAAGACATTTCTTGATGTCAGTGGCACGGAGTGTCCACTTCTCTGACCACTCTCACGGACATGTCGACTTCTCTGACCACTCCCACGGGCATGTCCACTTCTCTGACCACTCCCAGGATGCTGCTTCGGACAATAAACAAATAATGAGAGGATACTCTATCAATATTCTTTGTTTACAGACTCTTGCAACACACTCTGTGGTTGTCAATAATGTGTCAGTTATTACGTGTAGTTGATGACTCTTTATTCTTACTGTGCTTTTGATTTGTGCTTGGAGCTGAATTTTTGTCTTTTTTTGTAGAAAATATAAGGGTGACTTTTTTAATCATTGGAAAAGATAAGGGTGACTTTTTTAATCATTGGAAAAGATAAGGGTGACTTTTTTAATCATTGGAAAAGATAAGGGTGATATTTGTGGGACCAGAAAACAGTTTCCTCTTTTGTTTGCATTTCTTAGAGGATTTGACAACTTAACTACAGGAGTTAAACCTCACGTGATCTGGATTTACTTTACCTCATTCAGAGTTCTTTCTCTCTCTCAGACACACACACACACACCCTTTTGCTCCTTGTTCACAGTTCTTTCTCACACACACACACACGCACACACACACCTTTTTGCTCCTCGTTCACAGTTCTTTCTCACACACACACACACACACACACACACTCTTTTGCTCCTTGTTCACAGTTCTTTCTCACACACACACACGCACACACACACCCTTTTGCTCCTCGTTCACAGTTCTTTCTCACACACACACACACACACACCCTTTTGCTCCTCGTTCACAGTTCTTTCTCACACACACACACACACACACACACTCTTTTGCTCCTCGTTCACAGTTCTTTCTCACACACACACACACACACACACACTCTTTTGCGCTCCTTTTTTGTACTCACTTTTTTCTCTCTTTCTCTCATTCCCACAAGGTGTCTCCCTCATCCCTCCTTCTCTTTGAATCTTCGTCTAAGTATATCTATCTATTTATCCATCTTTCTGTCTATCTATCTGTATCTTCGTCTAAGTATATCTATCTATTTATCCATCTTTCTGTCTCTATCTATCTGTATCTATCTATTTATCCATCTTTCTGTCTCTATCTATCTGTATCTTCGTCTAAGTATATCTATCTATTTATCCATCTTTCTGTCTCTATCTATCTGTATCTATCTATTTATCCATCTTTCTGTCTCTATCTATCTGTATCTATCTATTTATCCATCTTTCTGTCTATCTATCTGTATCTTCGTCTAAGTATATCTATCTATTTATCCATCTTTCTGTCTCTATCTATCTGTATCTATCTATTTATCCATCTTTCTGTCTCTATCTATCTGTATCTTCGTCTAAGTATATCTATCTATTTATCCATCTTTCTGTCTCTATCTATCTGTATCTATCTGATTTATCCGTCTGCCTCCTTCCGTATAAAACACATAATGCCTCAGTTCAGTTTAGAATCCTGGCTGTTACATCGGATGGCCTTATGTTGTCCTCCTCCTGTGTGCGAACCCCCACCCCCCCCCCACCCCGTGCTATCAGTGGACATGGTAATGGAATGTCCAGGATCTCTCCCCTCCTCCTGTTTGTCTCATCTCAAAGGACACATTGTAAATGACCGATCGCCATGTCTGTTTTTGCTCTGCGTTTGCTAAATATAATATCAATGTCACTGTCCTCCCGCTTTGAAGCAGTTTTTTCAGTAGACAGCTCAGTACTCAGCTTCAGTGTATATATTTTATATTTTGATCTTCAGGCAATAGGGAACATCCAGGCAAAAAGCTCATTTTAGTGTTTTGTTTTTCTTGTTACAGTAAACTTGCCGGTTTCACCAGCACCAAAAAAAGAAAGAAAATGAAACACAAAAACAAGTGGTTTGTTTCATTCTTTGTTTCTCATGGGGAAATGTGCTACATTTGAATAATTCATTCTCTGACAATAAAGTGATCCAAATGGTTGGCCTTTCCTAGTTTTTGACTTCAAATGATGAAGTTCACAAATATTTATGAGCCCATGGGCACTCAAGTTTGTGTGTATGTTTGTGTGTGCGTGTATGTAGGCGTGTGTGTGTCTGAACGTGTGTGTTTGTGTGTGCGTGTATGTAGTCGTGTGTGTGTCTGAACGTGTGTGTTTGTTATTATGGTCATGGTATGTGTGTGTGTGTGTATCTGTGCCTTTCCGATGTGCCCCATTTGTCTGTGTTGGGGAATGCAGTGGTTGTATGTGATATTGGCCATAATGGGTGTAGATAGATAGATAGATAGATAGATAGATAGATAGATAGATAGATACTTTATTGATCCCCAGGGGAAATTCAAGAAATTCAAGGGTGTGTGTCTGTGTGTGTAAACACATGTAAACGCTGTTTACACACCTCCTGAACTTCAGAAATAGTGTTCACGCACCTCTAAATTGTGTTTATCCACCTTTAAATAGCATACCATTCTTAAACAATTCTAAATTTAGCTTATGCTGTTTTATAATTGTGTATAGTTTCATATGGTAAGCTTATGCTGTTTTATAATTGTCTATAGTTTTATATGGTAAGCTTATGCTGTTTTATAATTGTCTATAGTTTCATATTGCTGAACGTGGCCTGCGCAGCAGTTTATCCATATTGCACTGCATTATGGTTTCAGCGACCAATCGTCTTCCGGCAGTCAGCAGGAAGCATCGAAGATGAGTCACACCGCATGTCATGTAAAGGAGTTTGGATAATGAATGGATTTTTTTAAATGGATATGTACCGATTTCTGAAGCGGTGTTGTGTTGACAGTGTTGACATTATTAGGTTACTTCAGACACAAAGGCGCAAGTCATCTCTACCTTTTCCCATGTTGCAAGTCAAATTCAGGATGTAAAGTCAGACAGATAGATAACTGGTTGCTATATTTCATGCATTGTCTGGCATTTAAGCCACTGAAAGCTCTTTATTGTGGTTTAATACACTTTATATACTTCAACCATTATTATTCCTTCTGGAGTTAACAATGAACTAAGATTAATGTAGGAATTGAACAGTAATAGTGTGGCCTATGAGGGAACACCCAGTGATATCCTTGGTACCATCGAATGGTTGCCTATAGCGATGTGGTCATCAAATGGTTGCCTATAGCGATGTGGTAGCCTATAGCGATGTGGTCATCAAATGGTTGCCTATAGCGATGTGGTCATCAAATGGTTGCCTATAGCGATGTGGTAGCCTATAGCGATGTGGTCATCAAATGGTTGCCTATAGCGATGTAGTCATCAAATGGTTGCCTATAGCGATGTAGTCATCAAATGGTTGCCTATAGCGATGTGGTCAGGATACACACCGGTATACTGTGGTCCGCCTGATCTCAGATCACATGTTGGGGCTGTGTAGGGAGTGGTTGTATTGGGATATTGGCCATGAGGGGTGCATGTGTGTGTGTGTGTGTGTTTGCCATGAGGGGGTGCATGTGTGTGTGTGTGTGTGTGTGTGTGTGTGTGTGTGTGTGTTTGCCATGAGGGGGTGCATGTGTGTGTGTGTGTGTTTGCCATGAGGGGGTGCATGTGTGTGTGTGTGT
>NW_027468598.1:36154765-36282265 GCF_046254945.1 Alosa pseudoharengus
CACCGGTCCCATTTGAAGTCCGACACTGAGCTGTGAGAAATTGAGCCGCTCTCCCTCCGTGACCTGTGGACGTGCGGACTGGCCTTCAGTTACTCCTTCGCCTCGCGCAGCCCCTGACTTGGGATGTGCTAACACTGAGTCGTGTTGATGTTGGCAAAACACAAGAACGTCATCTTTGGGTTGGGTCCAAAAGAGCTCGTTTTTATTTCACAAACAAGTGGTTTTACATTCGAACATAATTGTTTCTCCAACAGATTAACCCACAATAGGGCAAAACATGTGGTTGTGGGAGTGTGTGTACATGCGTGTGAATCAGTCCTGTGTGTATGTGTGTGTATTGTGTGTCTGTCCGTGTGTGTGTGTGTGTGTGTGTGTGTGTGTGTTGTGTGTGTATGTGTGTATGTGTGTGTGTGTGTGTATTGTGTCTCTGTCCGTGTGTGTGTGTGTGTGTGTATGTGTGCGTGTGTGTGTGTGTTGTGTGTGTATGTGTGTATGTGTGTGTGTGTGTGTATGTGTGCGTGTGTGTGCACGTGTGTGTATCTGTGCTGAGAGTTACTGATGACTTTGCACAAAACAAAGAAAAAACAGCTCCAGCTATGATCTTTTGTTTAGTCACGTAGAAACACCAGCCTCTCTGGCAGGGCAAGACTAAAACAGGGTGGTCAGCTGGAGCTGTCTCCTGCTGTCAGGGGTGTGTGTGTGTGTGTGGGGGGGGGGGGCAGCACAGAGAGGCTTTGCGGGCCTCAAACAGAAACGAGAGACAAGACAAACCCACAGGAAGTACAGTGGGTACAGTGTATCTCAGGTCTTTTAAGGTGCTGTGGCTTAAAGGGGGATTCAGATATTACGGCACTACGTAAAAGCCAAAACAGAACAGCATGCATAGTTCTTTGAAAAATTAAAAAAGCAAAATTATGTAAAAGTTGAACTGGACAAAATGCCAAACCAGCATTACTCATTTCCTGATCAGTATCTGAGTGTTGTTCTGTGAGTTGCAACATACTCAAAAGCAACTCTTGACGTCACTCTTACCGATTCTAGGAAACTGAAACATATTACTGTAAATCCTCAAATTATGGCCGGGATTCTATTTATAGCTGGGCCTCGCATAATAGCCGGGTCGTGGTCGATTCGGACAAATAAAGGCCGGCCCCCAAACACAAGCCGGGGTAATAATTGCCTACCAGTAGGGCTATCAGTCCACGAGCACTAAAATACATTGTTTCGATTTAACTCAATGAAAGAAAATAGCTCTTTTTAATACTTTATATTGTTGGTTGGTTTAATAGGCCGTCGGCCTCAAAGTTGCCAAACTGTTGCCAATGAAAAGTCTCCAACACGTCGCTCTCAAGCTACCAGTCGCTTGCCGCCCGCTTCTGAGCTTGCCAGAGGCTGAAGCAGTCACTAGGCCTGCTATATTTAAACACAATTGTTGCCGCGAGGCATTCCAGCCTACGGATTTAATAAAAAAGTAGGCCTAAATCATACATCATTTAAAAATAACTCAATTTAGGCTAGTAGGCTTTTCCATTAAAGCACAGCACACGGAATGAAAGCGGCTGCACGTCTGGCAATAAGCGTGAGGAAATCTGACACTCTTTCAACTACATAAAACATAATAGTCAACCATCAAATACCCCCAGATTTCAGTGTCCATCAGTCCCAACATTTAGCAATATCAAACAGTCCAAAAGTAAATAAAAATCCCAAACCAAAACGAAAATTGTCTGCTTTTGATAGCTTGTAGCCGCTCCAAACAAAACGCATGTCTCACGATAAAATGTGTTTGAAAAATGTATCCTTAACTTGCCGTAATCTACTCTAATTTGTTTATTGTTCATGAAGCCGTGTCTGGCAAGTTGTTATTTTATGAGTAGCCTTTTAGCCTACTTTATTTGTAAGAATAAAATTGTACAACAGAAGACTCATAAGAAATAAAGGCCTGCCTGGAATATAATCCCCTTGAGGATCAATAAAGTATCTATCTATCTATCTATCTAATGGAGCTCTACAGTGTGCGGATTTTCACTTTGTCCTACCTTGAATATAAGCCAGGCCCAAATAAAGACTTGTGCTTTGCGCAGCCTAAGTTATTAAAAGACTCCGGTCACAATTTGAGGATTTACGGTAGACTTAGTTTTTTTTTATTACTCTGATCCAATCTGACTCTTGCTCAGCCATTTGTTTGCATTGTATCTGACTTGTATAAACAAACTGCAAAAGGTTAACTGTTCTGGGGCCATACCAAAGAAATATCTAGAACTTCTAGAAAGTTTCTCCTCCTTGTCGTAAACCTGCCATTCTAACTGAGTTGAGTCCAAGCTCTGAGGTTGATGGCACGTTCGCTGATGCTTTCATGAGTCAGGTCACTACAGGGCAGTGCTGTCGCCATCGTCTCCTCTGTCCTGCTTTGGGCTCGGGGGCTGGACAAAGACCAGCGGCTGCTGCTGGGCGTGGGGGGAGGGAGGCGTGGGGGAGCATGTGGTGCCCCTGCTGGACGAGCTGAAGCCATCGCCCTTCCCCCAGGGCCAGTGACCGCCAGTGACCGCCGCCGCCAGCGTCTTGCGCACCGCCTGCAGGAAGCCGTTGCCCACGAACAGGAAGATGAGCGGGTCCAGGACGCTGTTGGCCACGGCCAGGCAGAGGGTGGCCACCACGCTGCGCTCCAGCTGGACCCGGGTCTCGCACGGTGCGGGCTCCCGCGAGTAGGCCAGGTGCAGCGTGCGCTGGACGTGGTAGGGCAGGAAGCACAGGCAGAAGACCGTCAGCACCAGGCAGATCAGCGCCACGTCGCGCATCCTCCGCCCAGCCCGCGCCGCCAGGACGTGGCGGATCATCAGGGCGTAGCAGGCCAGCACCAGCACCAGCGGCAGCGAGAACCCCGCCACCACGGCCAGCGTGTTGACCCCGTACAGGAAGTTCCAGGTGTCCGCCCCGCTGGGCTCGAAGCAGCCCCTCGCCTTGACCCGGAAGCCGCCCACGGCCGCCACGTACGCCACGTTGATGGTCACGACGAAGGTCCAGATGGCCGCGCACAGGAGGCGCACGCGGCGGCAGTAGACCCGGTTCTGGTGACGCAGGCGGCCGGACAGCACCAGGTAGCGACACACGCTCAGCGCCATCAGGAAGTAGATGCTGCAGTACATGCTGATGTAGAACAGGTAGGTGGACACCCGGCACGCCAGGTCCAGCACGTCCACCTCACGCTCGGTGTGCGGACGCAAGCCCGTCGAACCTCCTCTGCCGCTACCTCCGCCGCCCGACTGGGACCACAACTCCCGCATGTAGTAGCCAATGCGCAGTGGCAGGGCGAGGATGAAGATCAGGTCGGACACGGCCAGATTGATGAGGATGATGGTGGACAGCCGGTTCTTGACAGACAGCTTGCAGAACACGTAGAGGGCACTGCCGTTGCCGAGCAGGCCGAAGATGAAGACCAGGCTGTAGACCACGGCGTAGGTGGTGTGCTTGTACTCTGAGGAGCTGTTGCAAGTGGAGTCGTTGCTCAATTCCACCGCCATGGAACCTCCTGGACAAGAAATCAAAAATTCAAAAACTTGATTACAAATCTGTGATTCTTAAATTCTTAAAGCCTGGTAACTACAGCTGCACAAGACAATGAACCATAGGCAACCAAGTGAGAAGGTCAGTGATGGTGTGAAACATCACGTTAGGGGAAAGAGAGTGTCAACATGGAACAGTGAAAGTTGTCCTCTGTGGGTTTGTGCCTTGTGTGTAGGGGGGTGTAATTGTGATGGTGTGCTTTGTGTTTTAGTTTGTTTGTGTGTGTGTGTGTGTGTGTGTGTGGGTGTGTGTGGGTGGGTGTGTTTGTGTGTGCGTGTGTGTGTGTGTGTGTGACTTCATGTATAGGCTGCCATTCTGCAGAACAAACAAGTCTGGAGTCATATAAATGATTTTAAAAACATTAAATAATGATGAATTGTAGTTAAGAAAAACATTCCTTTACTGGACTGATTAACAGGAGTCGTCTGAATGCAACACTGTTTTGAGAAGTTAGTTGTGCTTAAAGGCATCAACTGAGGAGACGCGACTAGGTAAGATTACACACACTCCTTTGCTCACACAAGCACAACACAAGGACATGAGTTCACAAGCTTATTGCAACACTTGAGTTTGCTTTTTTCCTTTCTTTTTTCTGTTTTACAGTTTTTTTCTAGACTTTAAATTTGTCTATGTTCTCTGACCTGTGAAATATTTCAGTGCTATGGTAACTTGACAAGATACCTCAAACAAGGACATTTCCAATTTTGCAAAATACGTAAATAAACTGCTCCAGTAGAGCGTTTATTTTCCTTTACTGGACTGAATAACAGGGGTTGTCTGAATGCAACACTGTTTTGAGAAGTTAGTTGTGCTTAAAGGCATCAAGTTAGGAGACACAACTAGCTAAGAGTACACACACTCCTTTGCTCACACAAGCACAACACAAGGACTTGAGTTCACAAGCTTATTGCAACACTTGAGTTTGCTATTTTCCTTTCTTTCTCCATTTTACAGTTTTTTTTTTTTAGACTTTAAATTTGTCTAAGTTCTCTGCCCTGTGAAATATTTCAGAGCTATGGTAACTTGACAAGATATCTCAAACAAGGACATTTCCAATTTTGCACATTTTAAATAAGAAATGATTGATAATAGCATAATTATTGGCTTCTAATTGGTTTAACTGATTGCATGGTATTAATGTGACAACCTGATTTTTTTTTATTTAGTTTAAATTTCTAAATAAGCCATCCATTTGGATTGTTTGTCTGAGTTATTGTCACTGATTCATAGTGGCCAATCTATTACACCAACTGGCTGGGAAGTGCAACAGTTGTGGAGTTGGTACATCTCCAAACTCAAAAACAGACTAACTGACTAACAGCAGAGACTTTCTAATGAATGACACAGCACTCAAAAAATCCTCTATAGAAAGGATTTGGGTTTATGTTAGGGTTAGGGGTTATGTTTGGATTAGGGTTTACGTTAGTTTGAGGGTTTACGTTAGGGTTAGGGGTTATGTTTGGATTAGGGTTTACGTTAGGATGAGAGTTTACGTTAGGGTGAGGGTTTACGTTAGGGTTAGGGGTTATGTTTGGGTGAGGATTTATGTTAGGGTGAGGGTTTACATTAGGGTTAGGGTTATGTTTGGGTGAGGGTTTATGTTAGGGTTAGGGGTTATGTTTGGATTAAGGCTAAAGCAAATTCCTTGGTGAATTACCTTACTATTCAGATAACGTGTGAAGGCCTTATTTGTCCTACTGAAGTTTGGCCAGTAGAATGCATGAGTGTCTTTAGGTCAGCAAAGTTCGATGTCATTCGTCTTGGCCAAACAAACACTCCTGTTCCAGCCATCTTGCACATAAAAATGCAAGTAAGAGATGTTGTGCCTCTTTGGGAAACGTTAACACACAAACACATGAGATTCCGTGCCTCTTTGTGAAACATTAACACACACACACGGACACCATCTGATTTTTCTCTCCCTAACAAACAAACACTGACTACAACTGTGTCCAAAAGAGCAGAGCAAACGCGCCACAGGGGACACAGTCATTCTGGAGTAAGATTATTGTTGAATGATTATCCCTTTAATTACTGTAACTCACTACAGCTGTTCTTTTCTTTGTTTGTTTCTCTCTCTCCCTCCTTCTCTCTCCCTCCTTCTCTCTAAGCACATTGTTCTCACTGATTGAAAAATATAATAAAAATCTGAAATAGAATGGAATACTATTGAATATGGTTATGTTATTATTTTCATTTTATGATTTGGGATTGCACAGCATGACTGCTGCACATAAATAATATGCACTTGACCACATAAATAATATGCAATTGAGCACATAAATAATATGTAGAGAAGATGTGTTCTCATCTCAGTGTGGTTCAGATTTGCAATACACTCCAGGACAGAGTGCTTCAGTTTCATGGCGACCAAATCTACAATAAATATTGGCTTGGAGGGTCCACGGGCCAGAAGGAAGGAGAGAGCGCAGCCAAGCGGATGTTTGGGAGCAGAGTGCAGTGGTGTTCATTACTGTGCAGAGGGCAGAGGTGTGTTGAGAAATGCTCGAGTTTGTTTATTTTAGATAAAGAGAAGCCAAGACGAGAGAGAGAGAGAGAGAGAGAATGTGTGGAGACTTTAATGCACGGACAGGCATTGAGCCTGACTTTATTGACCCTGAGGGTAGTGCACATGTGTTTGGCCAGTCACCATTGCACCTTTCAACAACGACCACAACACAGAACAACCTAGACTGTGTGTTGAAGAACAGTGGTAAAGAGTTAGTGCACCTCTGTCAAGCCTTAGGCCTGTACATTCTTAATGGCAGGATCAGAGGGGACTCTTTGGGGAGGTTCACGTATTCTTCAGTCCTGGGGGTCGTTTCTAGAAAGCATCGTTTGCTAACTTGCATCGCAACCTTGGTAGTTCGCTCCATCGTTCTTGGATTTGGTGTTTCTAGAAAGGGTAGTTCGAACTCTCAATCGCAAACAAGGACGCAAAGTTTGGTCGTTTGAACTACTGCCCCTAGGCAGTCGCACTTGTGTCGTTCCTTGGTAGTTCCTGTTGGTGTCCGGAGCGCCTAACCAAAAATCACAACCGCCTAACCAAAAATTGCGAAGTGGATGTTTATCTCGTGACTCAATGATTGATCTATCCTGTAGCTTAATTTTGATTAAGACACTGACTCCCCTACTTGGCTCATTCTTGCTATTTATGTTAATTCAAGTATTGCCTTGCTTTTAGTATTATAATCTTCCCAGACCCTTACAACAGCAGTGATAAATGGTGTAGTGGCTAAAGCAGATGACGTATTATCCCAACGTTGTAGGTTCGATTTTCTTATGATGTGAGATTGTCCTCTTGCTTCTCTCTACCTGCAGGTGAACTAGTGTGACACTTAGATTAAATTGTTTTTGACTGATGTAGGCTATTGTACCTATGGTCTCTCGATGTAGAGTAACTATACATAAATATGTATAGTCAAAACCTATTGTTGTGTCTCGTAGGCCTACTCTTACTCAGAGATGAAAAGAAGAGATAGGATGCGAACTCCGGCCGAGCGCGCAGTGGACCAATGCGCTGCCGTTAAGCCACGAGACAATTGATAACCTAAGGGATACCCAGATATTTGTCCAGGCTATATATTTTTTCCAACACAGATATTTAACACAAATAATGACTCATATTGGTCTGCTTAAGTTAACTGTTTTATATGCTTGCAATATGTTTAGGTTTTGGCTGATGGCAATGACAATACCAGCATTAATCACTCGGTTTAGATTAGAAACATGTCGACATAGGCCGTGACAGAACATTTCTAGGGGGTGGGGTATTACACGTTGCCACTGTTTCCACCAATGATATGTATCGCTGCATCATCAACAACGTTGTTGGAACTATGGTGTTCGAACGTCGGAGGTAGCGAATTGCGACACAGGTACGATGCTTTCTGGAAACAGGTGTAACAGTGTCGTTGTTTGGTCGCAAGTTGCGTCGTACCATGGTGGTTGAGCAACGTCGTTGCTAACTTTTCTAGAAACGACCCCCTGGGTAGCAGTGTAGTGGATTATGCAATCACTGACATGGACCCCTCCCACTTCAGTGCATTCACTGTCAGGCAACAAACTCCACTTTCAGACCATAACCAACTAAATATATTCCTAAAAATGACTAACCATTCTACTAACACACATAAGGAGCCCAGTAAAATGTACAAACTGAATCCAATGTATAGATGGGCTACAGACAGTTCAGAAAAAATCATACAAGCCTTAAATTCACCAAAACTAACTAACAAAATAACTAACTTTACTAAAAAACCCTTCTCTAATGATAAAAAAAATGTCAACATGGCCGTTCAAGAGCTAAACCTTATTTTCCACACGGCTGCAAAAAATGCTGGGCTAAAGAAAAGCCAGAGAGCAAAAACCAAAAAACCCAAATATGATAAATGGTTTGACACAGCATGCAAAAATATGAGAAAAGAAGTAAGACAACTCTCAAACCTAAAACACCGTCACCCCCAAAACACAGATTTAAGACAAGAATATTGTCTGACCCAAAAAACAAACAAACTATCAAAAGAAAAAAACAGCACTACACCAACAAACTTATCTATGAGATCGAAGACTCTATGAATAAAAATCAGTTCTGGGATAGGTGGAACAATTTGAGCATAAAAGAACCAAAAGAAGTACCCATTCAAAATGGTAACATTTGGATTGAGCATTTTCAAAAGCTTTACAGTGAAATACAATTAACAGAAACAAATCAAAACCAGATCAAAGAAAAATTACAAACTTTTGAATTGGTATTTAAAGACAACCAAAATCCACTGGACTTCCCCATTTCCAGTGAAGAATTATCACAAAAAATTAGATCTTTAAAGCCCAATAAATCTTGTGGGCAAGATAGCATCAGGAGTGAAATGCTTAAGGTGAGCACACCCGAGATGCAGAGTGCAATGCTTAAATTATTCAATCTTGTTCTAAGTTCAGGCTGTTTTCCTGACATCTGGAATCAAGGAATTATTACACCAATTCATAAAAGTGGAGACAAATTGGACCCTAATAATTACAGAGGTATCTGTGTGAACAGTAATCTGGGGAAGGTATTTAGTAGCATATTGAATGAAAGAATCCAAACCTTCCTTAACAAGCACAATACCCTGTGTAAAAACCAAATTGGCTTTCTTCCAAACCATCGTACTACAGATCACATTTACACCCTACACACCCTAATCAACAAATACGTAAAAGATAAGAAAAATGGGAAAATATTTGCATGTTTTGTCGACTTTAAAAAAGCATTTGACTCTATTTGGCACAATGGACTATACTACAAACTTTTAGAAACTGGTGTAGGGGGTAAAGTATATGATGTGATCAAATCAATGTATTCAAACAATAAATGCAGTGTAAAAATTGGCAAAAAACAAACAGAAGTCTTCACACAGAAACGAGGAGTGAGACAAGGCTGCAGTCTGAGTCCAACTCTGTTCAACATCTACATCAATGAGTTAGCGGTGCAGTTGGAACAGTCTGCAGGCCCTGGACTCACCCTCCAGAACACAGAGGTCAAATTTCTGCTCTTTGCAGATGATCTGGTCCTCCTATCCCCTTCTGAACAAGGCCTCCAACAACACTTGGACCTACTGGCAAAATACTGCCAGACCTGGGCCCTGTCAGTAAACCCCACAAAAACAAAAGTCATGATTTTTCAAAAGAAACCCAGATGTCAGGAACACAGACACACGTTCACTCTTGGTGGCACCGCCCTAGAGCACACGATGCAGTATACTTACCTCGGTCTGGCCATTACTGCATCAGGAAGTTTCAGCATGGCAGTGAATGCACTCAAAGAAAAAGCCCACAGAGCCCTCTATGCAATAAAATCTAAATTTTACAATATAAATATACCAATATCAATCTGGTGCAAATTATTTGACAGCATAATACAGCCTATTGCGCTGTATGGAAGTGAAGTTTGGGGTCCAGTCAGCATGCATAACTACACTGCATGGGACAAGCATCCAACAGAAGCCCTACATGCAGAATTCTGTCAATTTATACTTAAAGTCCAAACAAAAACACCAAACAATGCATGTAGGGCAGAATTAGGCCGTTACCCATTGGCAATACCTATCCAAAAACAAGCACTGAAATTCTGGATGCACTTAAAATCAAGTCCCAAAAATACACTCCATTTTGAGGCCCTAAAAACCCAAGAAAGAACCCTAATAAGAGCCCCTTGTGCCAACTGGTACTGAAGCTCACTAACTCCATAACAAACACTAATATACAACATGCTCAGACCAGTACTGCTTCTAAATCAGCAATTAGTGTCAAAAATGTCATCAAACAAGCAAAAGAACACTATTTGGAACATTGGAGAAATCAAACTACCAGTCAAAGCAGAATGAATTTCTATCTGACCCTAAATCGAGAATATAAATTGACAGAGTATCTCTCCTCTGTCAGACATACGAAGCAGAGGCAGATCCTGACCAAGTACAGGCTAAGTGACCACAATCTTACAGTGGAAACGGGCAGGCACAGGAAAACCTGGCTGCCCAAAGAGGAAAGAATATGTGGTCACTGCCAGACAGGGAAGGTTGAGACAGAGGAGCACTTTCTTCTTCACTGTGATAAATATAAAGACATAAGAGATGCATCTTTCCCTAGTCTTAAAACATATTACCCAAACTTTGAAGCCATGGGCACACACACACATATGCACACACACACATGGGCACACATGAAAAACTGGCTATCCTTTCAGGAGAGGGACATTCAGCCCCTCTAGCAGCAAGATACATTTCACACTGTCATAAGCTGAGAGACTCTAGCATAACTTAATTTTATTTTGTTTCATTTATTTATATTTATATTCTTATCCCTATAGAGAATATATATATATATATATATTGTCCTGTTCTAAAGCTATGCTCATCTCTACATGTATATACGTATATGTGTACGTATATGTGTGTGTATATATTATGTTTCTGTGTTGTTATTGTTATACTGTGATATAGTGTACACTTATGTCTATGTATGTGTATATATATATATATATATATATATATATATAGACACTTAGCTTTTCTGTGTCTTATTCCATGTTCCCTCCATACTTTGTATGACTGCTTTGGCAACACGAATGTCTTATTTGTCATGCCAATAAAGCATTTTGAATTGAATTGAATTGAGAAACCAAGACGAGAGAGAGAGAAGCCAAGACAAGAGAGAGAGAGAGAGAAGCCAAGACGAGAGAGAGAGAGAGAAGCCAAGACGAGAGAGAGAAGCCAAGACAAGAGAGAGAGAGAGAGAGAGAAGCCAAGACAAGAGAGAGAGAGAGAGAGAAACCAAGACGAGAGAGAGAGAGAGAGAGAGAGAAGCCAAGACGAGAGAGAGAAGCCAAGACAAGAGAGAGAGAGAGAGAGAGAGAAGCCAAGACGAGAGAGAGAGAAAAGCCAAGACGAGAGAGAGTTCCGAATTCCGAAGAGCCACAACTAAAATGAGCTCCTAAACTTTTTAAATATTTGGACAGAAAATGGCCAGAATTTTGGGAGAAATTTTTAAATAATTACTTATAAAAACTAAGAGAAGATCTTGTCTGAAGATAAAAGTGATATTCGCAAAAGAAGAGACAACAAAACACCAAAATAAGCTTGAATTACCCTGAGGACTATGCTACAAGTGAACAGCAGCAACCCCAATAGCAGAGATTAGCAAACAAGAGCTACAACAAAGATCAAAAGAGCTTCAATGAACCAATCTTTAAGGGCGTGCCACTAACAACCCAACCAGCAGCAAGGTAGGCACAGACATCTCTACCTGATAGTCATCCGGAAAGCAAGGACTAAATATTGAAATACTCTTCTGCCCTCAGCTATGTGGCTCTACACAGCCTAGACAGCGAGCTAAACAAGGGTCCAGTAAGTGCTCAAGACACTGATGCTGTTTGAGAGTGTTTACTTGGAAACCACAATTTGTAAAACTGAAAATACAAAAATAAAGGAGATTTCAATTAATAAAGCTATCATTTTGTGCATACATGTAAATGACAAACACATTATTCCGCCACGGGTCAAACAGCGTTAGCTATTTCTGAACAGTACCAAGTTAGCTATAAACTAGCCTAGGACGCTAGTCAAGGTTTTTTACTATCATATAGCAATACAAACGCAAAATACATATGCAAAGTAAGGCTAAACACATAGCTTAACTAAATTATATCATCCAAACGTACAGATTGTCCCGTGTCGAGGGCGTAATATAAACAAAGACATGCACACGAATTCCACCGTCTTTCCACTTCAAATGCACTTACAACATTGACTAACATTGGTTTACGTGTGCTTAATCTCACTATCGGAAACCACCGCTAGGTGGCAGCATCTACTTAGAAACAGGAAGTATTCACTACAAAACCCAGGGACAGAACACTCCCCGTCTGACATCTTAAGGATGTCACCCAAACAAACCTATGCAAACAGTTCCAAAAGGATATCAAGACAATCCAGTCTCTTAAACAGTGTCCTTAGACACCAACAGGACGACCTCATTGATGGGGCGCAGGTAAAGTCTTTGCTCGCCATCACAAACAACCTTCACCTCAATCTTCCTCACTCTGCCGTCCTCACTGGGAAAGGCTTTAGTGATGAGCCCGACTGGCCAATCGTTCCTCTTTAAGCAGGACCACATCTCCTTCTTGTAGATTTGGTCTCGCTGTCCGCCATATGCGCCGATCTTGGAGCCCGCTGATGTATTCTTTCCTCCATCGAACCCAGAAGACATTGGCCAAGTGCTGCACACGTCGCCACTGTGCCCTGAAGAGGTCGCGTCCTTCAAACTGCCCTGGTGGTACCGGCGGTGTGCCAGACTTCCGTGTGAGCAGCATGGCAGGGGTAAGAATCGCAGGATGCTCTGGATCTGTGGAAACTGTTGTGATAGGCCGTGCATTTACTATTGCAGTTACCTCAGCCATGAATGTTACCAACACTTCATGAGTGAGATTAGCATATCCATGTTGCAGTAGCATTGCGTCCAAGATCCGACGGGAAACCCCTATCATGCGCTCCCAGGATCCGCCCATGTGTGAAGCATGAGGAGGATTGAACTGCCACTGGCAACCGTGGTTTTTGAGGTAAGTATCAATTTCGCTGTTGTGGCAACCCTTCTTGTCAATTTGCAGCTCCTTGCAGGCACTCACAAAGTTGGTCCCACAATCCGATCTGAGCAGTTTTGCAGCACCTCTGATGGCAAAAAAACGACGCAGGGCATTGATGAATGATGATGTGTCCATTGATTCTATGATTTCGATATGTATGGCACGCACACTCATGCACGTGAAGATGACAGCCCATGTCTTGGCCTCTGCTTGACCTCCCCTTGTCTTCCTGACCATGACATGCCAAGGCCCAAACACGTCTAGGCCCACATATGTGAACGGTGGGTCTGTGCTCAATCTGTCCTCAGGCAGGTCCGCCATGATCTGTTCTTGTTGTCTGCCTCTCAGCCTGCGACAAGTGACACAGTTGTAGGTCATACTGCTGACCGCTCTCTTTCCTCCCACAATCCAAAATCCTGCAGCTCTAACAGCCCCTTCAGTGAAATGTCTACCCTGGTGGTACACCCTTTCATGAAAATGTCTGACTAAGAGCTCAGTCACATGATGTCTTCCCGGAATGAGGATAGGATGTGTTTCCCCTGTAGGTAACTGTGATCTTGCCAGCCTACCTCCGACTCTGAGAAGTCCACTTTCGTCCACAAATGGACACAACTTGCTGAGTGGGCTTGATCTTTTGACAGGCTCACCTTGTTCAGCGTGTTTGAAATCTTCAGCAAAGACCTCACTTTGAACAGCACGAATGATTGTGGCTCTTGCCTGTTGAAGCTGGTCTTCATCAAGGTGCAAACTACATACATGCCAGTGATGACAGGCACTCTCTGGTCTGTGCTTGAAGGACTTGGCAATGTGTTGCAGCCTAGCTACTGCCCTCAACAGCAGGTTCCAGCTGGAGAATCTTTCAAACCTAGCACTTCCAAGATCACCTTTTGACAGAGTGGTAGCACAGGTCACAACCTCTGGCCGCAGCTCTGGATCAGTTACAGGGTCAACCAGGTTGAAAGGCTTCTCTTGTATTTCACTTTGCTTTGAGTCAGTAAGGAAAGGAGGTCCACTTAGCCATGTGGAGAAACACAGCCGTTCAGCGGGCAGCGCTCTTGTGGCATGGTCAGCTGGATTTAAATGAGTGGGCACATAATGCCACTGATTTGCCCTTGTAGATCGCCTGATACGTTCCACGCGGTTATGAACATAGACGTAAAAACGTCTCTTCTCATTGAAGATGTAACCCAGCACGACCTTTGAGTGTGTGAAAAAGTTCACATCGTCCACGTCGATGTCCAGTTCTTCTTGGACTAACTCTGCTACTTCAACGGCCAGCACTGCCGCGCAGAGCTCCAGTCTCGGAATGGTGATGTCTGGTTTTGGAGCAAGCCTTGCTTTACCGAGAAGGAAGCCCACTTCACTATAGCCATCGGCATTTGTAATCTTCAGATAGGCAACAGCCCCTACAGCTTTTGTGGATGCGTCACAGAAAATGTTTATCTCTTTCCTTTGTGCTGCTGATGAAGGAATGGAAGTGTACATTCTTGGGATGTTCAACTGCTGTAAGTGCTTCAGAGAGTCTTTCCATCTTTCCCACTGGGCCTGTTTGTCTTTTGGCAGTTCAGCATCCCAGTCACACACATCAGAGGAGATCTCTCTCAAAATAAAGCGACCTTCAATGCTTGGCCCCGCCAAAGGCACCGCGAAGCCAAGGGGGTCGTAGAGGCTGTTGATGACTGATAGCACTCCACGTTTAGTGTATGGCTTTTCACTGATTGTCACCTGAAACATGAACAGGTCTGTGGAAAGGTCCCACCCCAAACCTAAGCTGCGCTGTACAGGTGGTGAGCTTTGCCCAAGGTCAAGGCCCTGCAGGCCAGTAGATCTTCGTCAGGGAAGGCGCTTGTGATGGTGGGGCTGTTGGATGAGATCTTGTGCAGGCGTATGTTTGACTGTGCGAGCATTTTCTGTGTTCTGCGCAGCACATCAATGGCCTCAGTCTCAGAAGAAAAGGATTTCAATCCATCATCCACATAAAAGTGGCGTTCGATGAATAGCCTTGTGTCCCTACCATACTCTTCCTCAGCTTCAATGGCAGTCCTTTTTAGCCCATAGATAGCAACTGATGGTGATGGACAATTTCCGAACACATGGACCCTCATTCGAAACTCTGCAATTTCTCCATCCATGTTGTGGTTCTGGAACCACAGGAACCGAAGGTAATCACGATGCTCTTCTTTAACGATGAAGTTGTGGAACATTTGCTCCACGTCTGCCATTACAGCATATTGCTCAAGTCTGAAACGGATGAGCACCCCAACCAGAGTGTTGTTGAGATCTGGGCCCTTGAGCAGCACCTCATTGAGAGAGATGTTGTTGCACTGGGCACTCGAATCAAAGACTATCCTGATCTTGCCCGGCTTCTGAGGGTGGTAAATCCCGAAGCTTGGGAGATACCAGCATTCTTGACCAGCTGTGATGGGAGGGGCAATTTCGGCATGTTCCTTGATTAACATCTTCTCCATGAACTCCACATAATGGTCCTTCATCGCAGGCTTCTTAGTTAATGTGCGACGGAGTGACATCAGCCGATGGAGAGCTTGGTCTCTGTTGTTGGGCAGGCGTTGTCGAGGGAAACGAAAAGGGAGTGGTGCTACCCAACTGTTTGCCTCATCTTTGCAGAATTCTTTGCTCATGATATTTAGAAACAATTCATCTTCTGCAGATAGTGCCAGCTTATCATCCTGCTCTGTTTGCTTGAAGATGAGTTTGCCTATATCGTCTTTGGGCTGCGTTTTTCCTAAGAGGGGGCTAGTGTCTGTAAACCTTTCCCTAACATGGATTCTGTTTTCACAGGGGGAGAGAAAACTGGGTCGCCCATTTTGAAGTATGTTTGTCTTGAAAGAGCTCACAGTAGGTTTATGAGCTCCTGTGAGGCAAACATCCCCTATGATCACCCACCCCAGGTCAAGACATTGAGCGTAAGGAGCGTCATGTTAAGCTGACTGCGCACCTTGTGAGCCCGAATGATGTCCCTGCCTAGGAGGAGAAGGATCTCTGCTGAAGGATCCAATGGGGGTTTCTGGGATGCAATGGCCTGAAGATGAGGGTGGTGTGGCGCTGCCTCTGGAGTCAGGATCTCCCACCTATTATCAGGAATCTGGTTGCATTCGGTGAGTGTCGGCAATGGCATAGACACCTTTCCATCGATCCCCTCAACAATGAATCCATTGGCTCTTCTCCCACTAGTGTTTGTTATGCCAGAGCATGTCTTCATTGTGTACAGTAGTGCTTCACTCTGTACACCAAAGATGTCAAAAAGGGTTGTCCTTGCCAGCGATACATTACTTTGGTCATCTAACATTGCATACATTTTTCTCTTCTTATCAGGAAACGCTTTGTGATAGATGTTGACCAGGCAGATTTTAGAACACGACTTTCCTTGGAGCCCTTTCCCACATACCTCTGTGCAGCTGGATGTGGTCACAGTGGAGTCTGGGTTGTCTTGCTCCCCGCCTTGACCCCCTGTGGATGTGTTAGGCTCTTTAATTGACCATGGGGGTGGTCCAGCATGCAATGCTGAAACATGACCATTGCTATTGCACTCTACACAGTGAATCACGGCTTTACAGTCTTTGGCCCTGTGTTCTGTAGACATGCAACATTTGTAGCAGATTGATGCTCTTTCAGCAAATTTCTCCTCTCAGCCATTGTCTTCATTCTGAAGCCCCTACATTTAGCTAGTGAATGTGGCTTCTTGTGAATGGGACATTGTTTATCTGGACCAGCAGGGGGAGTATCAGTGCTGGTGTGTGTCGTCTCAACCTGTGTTTTGTTTGCTGTGATGGGGGTTCTGAATTTTGCTTGCTTTACTAGTGTCTTTTCTGCTTTGAGGGGGAGCATGCTAGAGCCTTGCAATGTAAAGCTGGGGTCTGTTTTCATTTCAGCATGGCTGTTAACAAACTTGACAAAATAAGAAAAAGGTGGATAAAGACCATTATGTTCATTCTTGTACCTTGTTCCTTGTTTGATCCATGCCTCTTGGAGGTTATGGGGAAGCTTTTCTACTATGGGGTTTATGCCTCGACGTATCAAGATAACTGAGGCCCGGTAGATAACCTTCATTCTTTGCTGCTTGCAGCTCGAGAAGAAGATCTGCGAGTTCTTGCAAAAGGTGGTTGTCCTTGTAGGAGACTCTGGGGAAATTCTCCAGACGCTTAAATAGAGATGCTTCAATGACCTCTGATGAGCCGTAATTCTTGTCCAACCGTTGCCATAAACGTTGAAGGCCTGTCTCCGGATTGTTCACGTGGACTGCTCTAATCCTAATGGCGTGTTGAAGAGACTCCCCGTCAAGCCACTTTGTGAGTAGATCGAGCTCTTCGCTGGCTTTGAGGTTTAGACCTTCTATGCCATTGCGAAACATAGACTTCCAGGATATGTAGGTCTCTGGCCTATTGTCGAATACCTTCAAGCCAGATGTCAGCAGATCACGACGTGCAAGGTAGGTAGCAAGATCAGACATTTCTGTCGCTCTGGATGTTGATTTCCTTCGCATGTGGGTGTTGTCTGTTCGGTTAAAGGTGGGTGGAGCCTGATCAGGCTGCCATCTGGTGGGAGTCTCTGTAGCATACCTGGGTGCATACTGAGTGGTTGGTTGTGGCACATGATGATCCAGGTCATGTGAATCCTTGAACTCCCATTGAGATTCCCCAATGTCTTTTTTCTCCTTTTTTATATCATGTTCGCTATTGAAGTGGGTTTTGATATATTCTTCAATGCGTTTGATAGGCCCAGGTGTTGAAACTGGAATACCTGGGATAGGCAACTCGATATGTTCAGTTGGGTCTTCAGCTGCACCCTCCTGCTTTAGAGCATTTAGTCTTTCCTCGATGCGTGCTCTCTCGACCTCAATGTTGATTTGCCGTTTGGCAAACTCAGCTCTGGTACGGGTAGCCTCAGCGTTAGCTCGTGCTTGTGCTGCAGCCTGACTTGCACTTGAGCCTTTTGATCGGCGTGAAGCAGACGATAAAAGAGATCCGCACTCTGACCTGAATTCCATCTGGGAAAGGGGGGGAGTATCTGTTGTGTTGAACATCTCAGCTATCGTTGGAGATGAAGTCCTTGTCAATGCACACAAAGAAAGGAGGTGCAGTTGTAGACCACGCAGACAAGGAGCCCCCTCTGCCCACAGCACCCCCTCCCCCTTCTCATGATAGGCAGCTGAGGGACAGCTTGGCACCGCTGGAGCTGGACTTTACTGAGTTCAGGGAGCAGATACAGGCCTCCATTAGTCAAGCAACAGCAACTTGGTGCAGCAACTCAGACATGAGGTTCAACAACTTAAAGCTGACATCAATACAATCACCGCTGCTTTCAGGAGTACTTTGAAGGAGGTACAGGACGAAAATAAAGAACTAAGGCAACATATAACCAACTTAGAAAAACATGCCAACAGCAGAGAAAAGTCCTTCACAACACAACTGCAGGAGATGAAAGAACAACTAGTTAACCTACAGGCCTGTACACAGCCTCCATGCTGCACCCATAAAAAACTGCCATAACCCAAGTACATCGGTCAAAACACCAACAGATGGAATTACTCCAGTGGCACAACTTTCCACAAGCAGACCAGCTCTTCCCAAAGCTACACCCTCTTCTCACAGCCAGCCACCCCACCCAACACCCCTGCCAAGCAGAACAGCAGATGGCCGTCCGCAGGTTGTCTTGCTGATGGACTCAAATAGGAAATTTCTGGACCTTGAGAGACTATTTCCACAACACCCGTTCCTCCTCAAACACTGCAGCACAACCAAGCAGGCATTACAGCTGCTGGAAAGAAAGACTCTGGGAAACCCACAGGTAATCATCATTCACACTGGCACCAATGACCTACACTATCTACACAGGGCCACTGCTGAGGCCCTGTGCAATGCAGCAAAAAAAGCCAGTAATATGTTCCCTGATGCCCGCGTGGTTGTCTCGACCCTACTACCAAGATACGACACACCACCTCACGTCATCAATGGCATAAATTCGGATGTCTACAGAGGATGCACAACCCTGCCTAATGTGCATATGGCACACCATCCCACCATCAGCCTGAGGGATATGTATGACGGGATCCAAATACACAAGAACAGGATAGGAAAGTTTGCAAAATTGATTTGATTAGCCTACTCTATTCAAATAACTTCTTTAATCTGTTCCATTGAATTTGTCCATTTTGTGAAAGTATGAATTAATTTTATGTTAGTTGTTGGAACATACAAGGACTCTACTCCTCAACGTTTGGTATTAAGAGTACTCAACCCGAGTTTTTGAAAAACATTGAAAATGTGGATATTCTTATCCTCACTGAAACATGGTGCCGCACAGAGACACCCACACACTGTCCTAAGGGATACAATGAAATTGTAATCTCCTCGCTCAAACTCAATGGCATATGTCATGGCAGAAACTCTGGGGGAATATTGGTGTGGTACAAGGAAAACCTTACTAATCACCTTTCTATCATCCAAATAGGGAAATCACACTGTTGGCTAAAATTAAAAAAGAGCTCTGGTATATCAATTGATGATATATACCTTTGTGCCATATACATCCCACCAATAGAATCTCCCTATTATGAGGAGGACTATATAAGCAATCTCGGTAACACTTTATAATAACTACACACAATTCATCATTTATTAAGCCTTTGTTACTTATTAGTTAATGGTTTGTTCATCATTAGTAATTTCTTGTTCATACATAATTTATCATCAGTAAAGCATTTGTTCACACAATTATAAATGGTTTGTTCATAGTAAATAAGCCTATCCAAAAAATATGTTTGTAAGTACATAATTTATACTTAATAAGTAATGAAACAACCACTTATAATGATATCATTTTCTTATTATAAACCAGTTGCAAACTATTACAAAATGCTTTGTTCATCATTTGTAAAGCATTGTTCCTATGTTAATTCTCATAAATAAAGTATTTGTACACACAGTTATAAATAGTTTGTTCATAGTAAATAAGCCTATATCTAAAATATGTTTATGAATTATTGTTAATACTTAATAAATTATGCAATATACACATGCACTAATGATTAGTTAGGGTGAGGATACATATTTTATAAACCACTTCCTAATACTATAATTCATGATTAACTCAGGGGTTACAAGTGGTTAGTCAATGATATTTTGTGAGCTTATCTAAAGTGAGGGCTTTCTATGCCTTGCAACACATTTTCAAATGAGTTGTAAAGATTACATTCACATTCATTCATTTAGCAGACAAGCGACGTACACATGTCAATTAAATTGAAGGCCATTGACATAACAGTGAAGGCCGGGAATCGAACCCCCAACTTTTCAAGCTACTGCATGCTAGTCCAGCTCCTTATCCACTACACTACCTTAGCCCAGATAGAAACCCCTACAACTATGCAAGAGTTTCTGTTTTCTTCTACTACACACTGTTATTAAACATAAACTATTATTAAATGCTGTATTCTTCATTTGTAAAGCATTATTCCTACATTAATTCTCATCTGTAAATCATGTTTACACACAGGTAAAAATGGTTTGTTCATAGTAAACACGCATATCTATATTATATTTTTGAATTGACTGTTGTAATACCACTGGGCAGAGGTAGTGTAGTGGATAGGGAGCCGGGTAAACATGCAGTAACCCATAAAGTTGGGGGTTCAAACCCCGGTGTCCACCAATGTGGCCTTGCACTTTAATTTCACTGACATGTGTAAGTCGCTTTGGGTGAATCTGTTGGCTAAATGAATAAATGCAAGTGTAAACTTTATAACTCATTTGTAAATGTGTTGCAAGGCATAAAACGTCCTCACTTTAGATGAGCTCACAAAATATAATTAACTAACCACTTGTAACTCCTGAGTTAATTATTAATTATAGTATTAGAAAGTTGTTTATAAAATATGTATCCTCATCCTAACTAATCATTAGTGCATGTGTACTGTTAAATAATTTAAATATTACTTAATAAAAAACATATTATTGCATCATTTATTAAGTATGAACAATAATGTATACACATATTTAACATATACGCTTATTTACTATGAACAAACTATTTATAACTGTGTGAACAAATGCTTTACTGATGATAAATTAGAAATTACTAATGATGAACAAACCATTAACTAATAAGTAACAAAGGCCTAATAAATGATGAATTGTGTGTAGTTATTATAAAGTGTTACCGCAATCTCTACACAGACATCAGCCATTTCCAGGGAAATGTGCTGATATGTGGGGACCTAAATGCCAGGACTAGGTGTAAAATAGATCACATAGACCCTCATGGTAACAACCATGTGTTTGGTCAAAACAACCTTTATTTTACACCAAACTTACCCCAGAGAAACAGCCTTGACCGTACTGTCAATAAAAATGGTAAAGAGTTAGTGCATCTCTGTCGAGCCTTAGGGCTGTATATGCTTAATGGCAGGATCAGAGGGGACTCTTTAGGGAGGTTTACGTATTGTTCAGCTCTTGGAGCTAGTGTAGTTGACTATGCAATCACTGACATGGACCCCAACTCCTTCAGAGCATTCACTGTCAGGCGGCAAACTCCACTATCGGATCAAACCAGACTAACATCTTTCTCAAAATCATACAGCAGCCCAAAACAGAGTCCAGCAAGCTATTCCGTCGCAATGGGACATATAGATGGACTCAGGACAGCCCAGATAACTTTTTTAAAGCTCTAAATTCTTCAGAACTAAAACAATGCATTAGATCCTACAACTCAAAATGTTTTGAGATTAGCAAAACTGGTGTTAATGAAGCCACAAAAGAACTAAACAAAATATTTCTGAAAGCAGCAAATGTAGCTGGCATGAAGAAGTCTAACAAAAATCGAGCAAAGAACAAAACTGAAGAAAAATGGTTTGACAAGGAATGTAAACAACTCAGTACTAGATTGAGGCATATTTCCAATCAAAAGCACCACCAGCCTGAAAATACAAATCTTAGAAAGAACTACCACGAAACTCTTAAACACTATAAAATGTTGCTGAGAAAGAAAAAACAGAATCACACCAACACAACTCTCAGCAAAATTGAAGCATCTATACAAAATAATCAATTTTGGGAGATGTGGAATGGTCTGAGCAAAACAAAACCACAGAACTTACCGATTCAAAATGGTGAAATCTGGAAAAAGCACTTTGAAAATTTGTATACAGACATCCAACCTCAAGATCTACATTCAAATTATGAAAAAAACATGGAAAAATTACAATCCCTTGAAAAGACAATTAAAGACAACCAAAACCCCCTTGACTTCCCAATTACACAATTCGAACTTGAATCCAAAATTAAAAAACTCAAAACAAAAAAATCCTGCGGCCCTGATCACATCAGAGGAGAAATGCTTAAACACAGCACCCCTGAACTGCAAAGGGCTATTCTCAAATTGTTCAATCTCACTTTAAATTGGACCCCAATAATTTTTGAGGCATCTGTGTGAACAGTAGTCTGGGGAAGGTGTTTAGCAGCATTATAAAAATATTTGCTTGTTTTGTTGATTTCAAAAAAGCATTTGATTCAATCTGGCATGAAGGACTATTTTATAAACTTTTACAAAGCGGTGTAGGGGGTAAAGTTTACCAATTAGTTAAGGAAATGTACTCTGAAAACAGAAATGCTGTGAAAATTGGCGACGAAATTACAGAATACTTCACTCAAAAAAAGAGTGGTGAGGCAGGGCTGTAGCCTCAGTCCAACACTGTTCAATATTTACATCAATGAGTTAGCGGTGCAGTTGGAACAGTCTACAGCTCCTGGCCTTACCCTAAAAGAAAAAGAAATTAAATTCCTCCTCTATGCAGACGACCTGGTGCTGATATCTCCCACTGCACAGGGACTACAGCAGCACCTGGACCTGCTAGAGAAATACTGTCAGCACTGGGCCCTGACAGTAAATCTAAAAAAGACAAACATTATGATATTCCAAAAGAAGCCCAGATGTCAGGAACACAGATACCCTTTCAATCTAGGCAGCACCGCCCTAGATCAAACGATGCAGTACACTTACCTCGGCTTGATCATAACTGCATTGGGGAGCTTTAGCATGGCAGTGAATGCTCTAAAAGAAAAGGCTCGCAGAGCGCTATATGCAATAAAAAGAAACTTCTGGAACATAAACATACCAATTAAAGTTTGGTGCAAAATATTCGACTGTGTTATCCAGCCTATTGCGCTATATGGAAGTGAGGTATGGGGTCCACTCAGTGTGCACAGCTACACTAGATGGGACAAACATCCTGTAGAATCCCTACATGCAGAATTCTGTCGATTCATTTTAAAAATCCAAAAGAAAACACCAACCAATGCATGTAGGGCAGAATTAGGCAGATCCCCATTGGCCATCAACATACAAAAGAGAGCACTTAAATTCTGGATGCATCTCCAAACAAGTCCCAGAGACACACTGCATTTCATCGCAGCAAAAACTCAAGATCTGAACCCCGACAAGAGTCCTCTGAGTCAGTTTGTGCGGAGACTAAGTAATCCCCCTCTAACAAATACTAATACACTCTCTCAGCAAAGCTCTGCTTTTAGACTAAATCTCAACCAGATTATCCAGAAATCTAAAGAAAAGTATTTGGAACATTGGCATAATAAAACAAAAAAACAAAACAAACTAGAATGTTATCGGTCCATAAAATCTAAATATGAATTAGAAGAATATCTCTCTACTGTCAGAGATATAAAGCAGAGACAGATCTTGACCAAATACAGACTCAGTGACCACAGCCTAGCCATAGAAAAAGGCAGACTAAGAAAGTCATGGTTGCCAAGAGAGCAAAGAGTCTGTGGGTACGGTGTTCATTTTAAGACATCCTCAGACTCAGGTGTCAGACTCAGAAAAACATCTGTCATCTTCAGACAAAACTGCCTCAGCGTCAGAAAAACCTCTGTCATCTTTAGACAAAACTGCATCAGCGTCAGAAAAACCTCTGTCATCTTCAGACAAAACGGCATCAGTAAGAAAAACCTCTGTCATCCTCAGATAAAACTGCTTCAAACCAAACGGCCTCAGAAAAACATCTCTAAGGAGTCAGGTCTCAGAAAAAGTGGAGTCAGGTCTCAGAAAAAATGCTGTCAGAAAAAGTGGAGTCAGATCTCAGAAAAAACGGTCAGAAAAAGTGGAGTCAGGTCTCAGAAAATCAGGTCTTAGAAAAAACGCTGTCAGAAAAAACAGAGTGTTTAATATTATGTAATACATTTATAATGTTTAATATTATGCTTAATACATTTATAATGTTTAATATTATGCTTAATACATTTATCATGTTTAATATTATGCTTAATACATTTATAATGTTTAATATTATGCTTAATACATTTATAATGTTTAATATTATGCTTAATACATTTATTCTATCACTGGCATGTTATATTTGCTGCTTGGTTAGATGTAGAAATTATAAGTAAAGGTAGAAAGTGATCCAATGGTATACACATTGTGAAATCGATGTATGTAACTTAGCTAACCTCACTTCGCTAGTAACATTAGCAGCTGCTGTAAGGCACACACCAAGTATGCTACGTACTACATACAGCAAAATAATTTGTTTTTCGTAGGTACGTTCAATGAGCTAACCGTTTCGCAGTTGTACACTACACACTATTCCCAAACCCCCATAAAGACAAATGTGCTATGCCATGATGTAATACCATATAATACCATTATGATAATACCATTACATGAAATAGCAGGTAGTAACAATAAGGCACATTTCTCTAAATAAGTTATAAGATAATATCATATCAAATTAATTTACTGCAGTTATTGTCCCCTGGGGATTACATTTCAAGTAACTGTCTATCTTTATGTCTGTCTATTATTGTTGTGCAATGACAATGACAACTGCTAACATTTTATAATGGTATTATATGGTATTACATCATGGCATAGCACATTTGTCTTTATGGGGGTTTGGGAATAATGATGTGATGATAATGATGCAAGTTTCTTACTGGTAGGTAGTGTACTGTAGGCTACAACTGAGAAACGGTTAGCAAAAGTAAGAAATAATGGTCCAGGTGTCGTTCTGGACTTTCGTGGTGGAAAAATGTTTAACCCACTTTTTCCCTAGCTCATTGAATGTACCGTAGTCCTACGAAAAACAAATTATTTTGCTGTATGTAGTACGTAGCTTACTCCGGTATGTGCCTTACAGCAGCTGCTAATGTTACTAGCGAAGTGAGGTTAGCTAAGTTACATACATCGATTTCCTACAATGTGTATACTATTGGATCACTTTCTACCTTTACTTATAATTTCTACATCTAACCAAGCACCAAATATAACATGCCAGTGATAGAATAAATGTATTAAGCATAATATTAAACTCACCGTTCTGTAGGGTTGCCAACCGTCCCGAATTGTGCGGGACATCCCGTATTTTGGGTGATTTTGATTTGTCCCGTCAGGGACAGCACCACTCCCGATTTTCAATCACAGCTCATCGGCCTTGTTAACTTGTCAATAGTAGGCTACTGTAAAAGCACCTGGAACAAAGTGTCCAGTGCCGCCGCTACCACGCGCATCTCGCACTGTGCGCACGGCACCAAGGGACAGAAGGGGCACCACAATTTAGCCAGAGAAGCTTTACTGCAAACTGCTTTTCACTCTTCTTAGAGAACGATTAAAAAAGTCAAAATGCAGCAACAGCATCTTACATAAGGATGATACTTTTTGGGTCCTCTCAGTCTCTCTATTATGCAGCAGATCTAACTTGAACGTTATGCTACTCGTTTTAATTGGGAACGAGAGGGAGAGAGGGGAAGTTTCCAGCTGACTTGTGATTGTTGGTAATTGATTTCACCTTTTTAATATAAGAAACTTTTAAAAGGAAATCATGAGAACAACAAAAACAACGCGAGGAGATTGCGGAATTATCCGGTTCACACTATGCTACTGACCATTTACAAAATGTGAGGGCACTTTGACATAGGCTGCACGCACTGTGATTTGGACTGATAGAATATGAAGAGTGGTCAATTGCCTTTGTGTAATGGAATTGGTGAGTCTTGAAGTCTTCAATAATCAATTTCCCTTAAACTAAGCATTTACATGAAGCACATGATAGGCTATGCAAATTGAAACACTTTCCACTCAGATAGCTAGGTGGCTACCAGGTTCATAATTCACTTTTAATTGCAAACAGAAAATATCTACCTAGCATCATTACTTCTATTTCCACAGGAATGAAGGTTGTTTACACACCAACTTAATATACTTATCATTATGCTATAGGCCTAAATGTGGCACAAACAATGTTAGTTTGTGGAATGACCATAGGCTATATTTGAATGGTGCTGGCAAAATATTATGAATACCGTGTAGACAATGCTCTTAAAGTGACAGTACACCATTTGTAAATTAGTTTATTTATTTATTTTATTATTTTTTTTTGGGGGGGGGGGCGGGGGTCCCGCATTTGAAGTGAAGTGTCCCTCATTTGGGGGTGAGGAAGTTGCAACCCTACCGTTCTGTATCCGGCGTCTTCTTCTTTCCCCGCAATAACTTTTCATTTGAGACTTTTTCATCTGACTCTGTTTTTTCTGACAGCGTTTTTTCTGAGACATAATTTTCTGTGACCTGACTCCACTTTTTCTGACAGCATTTTTTCTGAGACCTGGCTCCACTTTTTCTGATAGCGTTTTTTTTCTGAGACCTGACTCCTTAGAGATGTTTTTCTGATGCCGTTTGGTTTGAAGCAGTTTTATCTTAGGATGACAGAGGTTTTTCTTACGCTGAGGCAGTTTTGTCTGAAGATGACAGAGGTTTTTCTGACGCTGATGCAGTTTTGTCTGAAGATGACAGAGGTTTTTCTGAAGCTGAGGCAGTTTTGTCTGAAGATGACAGATGTTTTTTCTGAGTCTGACACCTGAGTCTGGTTTTTCTGACGCTGAGGCAGTTTTGTCTGAAGATGACAGAGGTTTTTCTGACGCTGAGGCAGTTCTGTCTGAAGAAGACAGATGTTTTTCTGAGTCTGACACCTGAGTCTGAGGATGTCCTAAAATGAACACCGTACTGTGGTCACTGTACGACAGGTGAGGTTGAGACGGAGGTGCACTTTCTTCTTCGATGTAAGAAATATGAATTTATTAGAGATACCTACTTCGATAAATTTACCAACCTAATCCTGGAGTTCCGAAACCTGGGAGAACAGGAAGTACTGCCTGTCTTACTTGGACAGCAAGGACAGACAGCAGCTCTTGCTGCTAAATATGTCACTGAATGCCATAGAGCGAGGGACAGTGATTAAACACTATACACACTATACACATGAAATACCTACCATTTTCAGCACAAACACACACACGTTTATATGTATAAATGTCTTATCTATCGTATGTTCTGTATTGTATTGTTTGATGTCCTGCTTTGGCAATGCAAATAAATATTTGTCATGCCAATAAAGCTACCTTGAATTGAATTGAGAGAGAAGCCAAGACAAGAGAGAGAGAGAGAGAAGCCAAGACGAGAGAGAGAGAGAGAGAGAGAGAAGCCAATATGAGAATCTTTTAAGGTTCCTTTATTGACAGTCAAAAAGGAAACCAGGTAACATTAAATCCAACCAATACAAGAGAGAATCAATCTGCAGTATTTACTGAGAGCCCTTAAACTCAACCCCACAATCTATAGTGAAAACTGCAGCAGTTACCCACAGACTTTTATCCAGATAATTGTCTTATGGTAGCTGCTGCTCCATATTCATTATGTACGATGTAGAGCAAACACATAAAGCAATATCACAACATGCATTTTGTTTGTGTGTGTGATTCAAATTTTACCCAACCAATCGTTTTTTCCATGTTTGAGACAGAATCCCCAACACACACACACACTCCCTCCACCCACCCCCCCTCTGTGAAAGTAATCATGTTGTCAGCATGGGCTGCTTTGAGTGGAGAGCCGTTGGATCCGGAAAGGCACCATGAGGAAGCGACACAGAGTCTCTGGCCAAAAGCGTGACTTGGCAACTCTGCCAGAGAGAGAGAGAGAGAGAGTGGGAGATAGAGAGTGAGAGAGAGTAAGAGAGAGCGAGATAGAGTGAGAGAGAGAGTGTGATAGAGAGAGAGAGTGAGAGAGAGAGAGAGATAGAGAGAGAGACGGCCTGCGTGCTCATGAGCAACCCCCCACAGGGTGACAGCAACCTGCAGTTCCTCTCTCCGCCACTAGGAGGAGGATGAGACAGACCGGCTGGCCCAGATATGATCAGCTCTCTCTCTTGCACACGCATGTGCACACACTCTCTCTTATCTTTGCTCTCTTTCTTCCTCTCTCTCTCTTTCCTTCCTGTATCCCTCTCAGTTCATTTCTTTCTCTCTTTTCATTCTTTACCTCTGCTCTCTCCTCCCTCTGCTTACACAGTTTTGGCATCGTCAACTGCCTGGCGTGGAGACTGCATCGTCAACAACAAAAAAAAAAATCCTCTCCTTGAGAACTCTGAGCTCAGCCATCACACAGCATTGTTTTGAAAGCTACAATCAATCTCCCAATTTTCTAAAGCTGCTCACATAAAGCAGAGCAGTGATCTGGCAATGGCATCACTGATCCACAACTGTTGCCATATTCACAACTTCTCTGTGGGTCTGTGTTTGGCTAAGTGAAAACCGCCTCTAGTTGTAATCTGACATTCTGTAGAGTGACAGAATATTTATTACACACAAACACACACACACAAGCCTCTACTTCCTCACATCCTCTCTCTCTCTCTCTCTGTTTCTCATAAGAGGTATTCACACTAATGGTCGGGTGTGGTCACAACCTGGCACTAAATTGTAATAAGAAACCGTAGAACCCAGGCAATCTCTCTATGCATCTCCCTAGTCAAAGTACACCTTTAGTAAGGCCAGCTCGCACAGCATGACCCACAGCAAAGAGCACAACTGACAGCATTAAACAGCCATCATTATATAACCAAGATTAATAATTAAATATCATACCTGTAATTATTCAAATGGCTGTTGTAAACAAGATTGTGTGTAATGCAGTGTCATCTGGCAACGCAGTGGAGACTTGTCTTGTTCGCTGACACGTCCAGTGGCAAGCGGCAAATGTCCACTTTGCAAATTTGTAAAACCAACATTAGACTTCAGTGGCATTGATACTCATGCGCAGTGTGTGTTCCACGTAGTGCGGAGAGATGTTATGATAAATGGCGCAGTGTGTGCTTCATGTAGCGCAGGGAGATAGCGTGATAAATGCAGCTCACGGCAGTCAGCGCTCTCCACAGGCTCGCCATGCTCTGTCTCTTGCTCGCGTTCTCTCTAGTGTGGATTGGTCTTATCTGGGGCCAGGCATCTTGCCACAGCTTCCCCCAGTAGAAAGCCTGAGCCGTCATGCGCTTTTGAAGAAGCGGCAGAGTATGACTGACTTTCTCTTGAGAACATAAAAAACAGTTCTTTGTTCTGCTTCATCACAAAATGTGTATTATGTGACCTGAATTTGACCTAATGTAAGCTGTAAAACTGCACCTGGTAAAGTCAACTTCGTGGAAATCAAGATCAATTTGTTCACTCTTCTTTTCTCCCAAAAAACAGTCAAACATTAGATTAAATATTACGTTTAGAGACAGCCTATGTCTGTGTGTGGAGTTAGGATGATTCTAAGGGCCCTGCACTGACAGTGAGCCCACAGAGGAACCAGAAGAGGGCCCACATTTTCTAGCAGCGCCCCTGCGGGCATGGTGCTTAGTTATCAACTATAGTGATAAACCATGGTTATCATGGTTACCCATGAAAACAAAAAAACATGGTCATGGTTACCCCAAAAAAACATGGTTATTCTGTCATAGTAAAACTATGGTTAATTGCCATAAGGGAGTCTGTGTTACTGTTGCCAGAATTGAATTTTAGTGAATTAGTGATAGCCTACTATACTGTTGTGCAGTTTATGGGCTACAGTGCACAGTTGGGAAGTTATGGTAGGCCAGCTTGGAGTGAATATACACACACACTCTTAAAACGAATGTGTTGAAAACAACACAACTTGCATCGTTTTTAACACATCTATGTGTCCAGATAGGTACAACACAGTTTGCAGGTGCTATAGGCCAGTGGTTTTCAAAGTGGGGGCCGGGGCCCCCTGGGGGGCCGCGAGGGGGTGCCAGGGGGGCCTCAGCAATTTGGAAGGAAAAATAAAAGCAACAAATAAATACATTTGAAAAATGTTAAATATACCTATTACTATGAGGGTTGTTATACAATGCCATTAGAATAATTTGTCGCATATCTGAACATTATATTTTCCATTATAATGACTGGGAATAATAGTAGAGTGATAGCTCTCATATAGCAGAAAGCTCCAAATGCAATTTTTACACAATGTATGCTCAATCGCGAAGTGCTTGTGGCTAAAATAATTATTTGAATTAGCTTAATGTAATTTTACATTTGCCGTAGTATTGTCGATGGGTTTAATAACACATCAAGGGGTCCTTGGCCAGAACCTAGTGGTATTTGGGGGGCCTTGTCGTGGAAAAGTTTGGGAACCCCTGCTATAGGCTACAGACGGCTAATAATTTCAGATAGGACCAAACACGCATTTGCCATACACGCATGTAAACGAGCAACATGTTTTTGTTGTTACGTCACAGGGTGTGAATAGCTCAGCTGTGTGGCCTATGCTATCCGTACCAGGGGTGCAAATAGACACTCTGAATAAGGTATGCTGTTTGCATCACTTTATAATTAGAAGTGGATGCTACAGTATTTGTACCCTGATGTATATAGTAATGTGTGCTATTTAGACCCTGGTGCATGAAATAGCTAATTGTTGCAATCAAAACTTCCGTTTGAGAACTGATTTCTTCTTCAAATTCCACGCCTTCTCTGCAGAGACGTTGGTACACATGTGCACTTACACTTCTACCACTTCTATCTCTGCCAAAACGCTTTACATGGGAATCGTGGTCTCCCAAGTATTAAACCATGACACTAACCACTGAGCTATCTATTTCCACAAACAGAAGAGAGTTTGCAGGCAAACTTATAATAGGCCTGAGTGTCATAATCACACAATTTTTGTTAACTAACAAACTGACGGTTGTACTGTAATTATTCACTGAACAAAGATTATGAAAACTTTTCCACCTGAAACTTAATTTGAACAGATATTAGTACCGAAAACTTTCAGAATTCCTCACTTTCTGCTAAAACAAAAAAACGAATGTCCGCCATGTTTTTTGTGCACGCGAGAAACGTTTTTTTGTTGTTACGTCACAGGGTGTGAATAGCTCACCTGTGTGGCCCAGGCTATTCATACTAGCCTAATTTTCTGTCAGCAGAAGTCCCTATCAGCAAATGTCGTTTGCGAATGGAACATTTTGAAAATAACCCCTTTAATGATTAAGTGGAAACTAATTGATAAATTGACTTAAAATATATTACATGCATTGACCGCATGATACAGTCTATAAAAACCTACACAGGTTGTTATATTCAACTAATTTGAAGCAAGTCTATTGGGAGTTTGATCTCATCACAAACTACATCAATGGAGTAAGCCTAGCTCCGGAGCAAGCTTTGAATAATGTACAGGTCACATCTGTTAAACTCACCTTTACATGATTACTTTAATTAAATCTTATTATTATGATTCATAAACCTTACAATTTTAGCCTAAACAAAGCAACACTGTCAGGCCTATGTTTTACCTTTAGTCCAGCAGCAGTGGCAGCAAAACAGTCAGACACTGTCCTATGACACCCACTACTGTCCTGTGACACCCAGACACTGTCCTATGACACCCACTACTGTCCTGTGACACCCAGACACTGTCCTGTGACACCCAGACACTGTCCTGTGACCCCCACTACTGTCCTGTGACACCCAGACACTGTCCTATGACACCCATTACTGTCCTGTGACCCCCACTACTGTCCTGTGACACCCAGACACTGTCCTATGACACCCAGACACTGTCCTATGACACCCATTACTGTCCTGTGACCCCCACTACTGTCCTGTGACACCCAGACACTGTCCTGTGACACCCAGACACTGTCCTGTGACTCCCATGACTGTCCTGTGACACCCAGATACTGTACTCTGACACCCAGACAGTCATGTGACTCCCATGACTGTCCCGGGATAGTCAAACACTGTCCTGTGACACCCAGACACTCCGGGGAAGTCCGGTAGATAAAACCAAGGCAAGAGATACCGGGCGGACCTCAGCTGGAATATTTCCGTCACTATCATACCGGGCAACTTCTGCTATTGTGTGATTACTAAAATAGGCACGTGATTGTGTGATTACTAAAATAAGCTCGTGATTGTGTGATTACTAAAATACGCTCGTGATTGTGTGATTACTAAAATAGGCACGTGATTGTGTGATTACTAAAATAGGCTCGTGATTGTGTGATTAATAAAATAGGCACGTGATTGTGTGATTAATAAAATAGGCACGTGATTGTGTGATTACTAAAATAGGCTCGTGATTGTGTGATTAATAAAATAGGCACGTGATTGTGTGATTAATAAAATAGGCTCGTGATTGTGTGATTACTAAAATAGGCTCGTGATTGTGTGATTGCTTGTGATTGTGTGATTACTAAAATAGGCTTGTGGCGCTCGACCGTGACCTTCAAGTCCAGTACCGTTAGAACCACAACGTGGATCGGTGGATGGCAACGTGGATCGGTGGATGGCAACAGGTTCTCTGAAGAGAAAAAAGGCAGAGGTTACCAATAATGAAGAGATTGACAGTGAGTCGGAGGCATCTACGAGCCAGATTTCTCATAAAGAAACAAAGAAAAGGAGGGTGAATGGAAAAATGATCCATTGATCCATGTTGTTCAAATGATCCTGATCGTGCCCTCGGGCGCTTGAATAAATAAAATATGTGCAGTAAACTCTGTTTTAACAAGCCTGTTGTACTGATGCGATGACCAGTTATAGTTGTAGTGCTAGTAGGCCTATTAAAGGTATACTATGCAGGTTTAGGTATTTTTGGCAAGTGTAGAGCTCCCTCTAGAGTCGCGATTATATGTTATTGTATAGCAAACTTCTTGTGACTTATCCCCCTGTACACAATGCAAATGCTTTTGTTGTAGAGGTGAGGGATTAACAACAGGCAAAAACTATCTCCAAAGAGCTATATCTACTGACAAGGAAATGTTTCAGATTCTTGCAGGATTTGGCGGGGCGCCACTTTTGGAAGTTGCATGGCTGGTCTTCTCGGTAGCGACTCGCTACGTCTATGCTGTATAGCTATGCTAGGTGAACGATTTGCCTATTACAAGTTTGTTTACTATCAAATTGGCTTCGTAAAGGTGAAAATCTTGAATAGTGTGCCTTTAAGAGGTGTGGACTAGTTCAGGTAGGACTGTGTGTAGACATATTTTATTATGAAGCGGCGGTCATATAGGTTTAGTCAGATTTTTTTTTTTTTTTTTTTTTTTTTCTTTTTCGCATGTCCAAATTTCCGTCAATGAGTCCCGGGACACTGAAAGACCGGGGTAGACGAAACTTGGTGGGCATGTAACCCCATATGTATAGCATGAAACCATAATTTTTCGTTTTGATCTGTAGCCCCCCCGCTGGACTGCACCCCCCGAAAGGAGGGTAGGGCAGACACAGTTTTCTGTGAATATCTCGAGAACCGTAAGGTTTAGGAGGACCATTTTTTTTTTGTATTTTGATCTCAAGGGGCCATGTCAACCCATTCCATAACCACTCATTTCATGTATAGCGCCACCTAGTTAAACACAAAAAAGTAAAAATGAGGTGTTGTAATCGCAGGTATCTGTGACCTAACCTTAAGTCAAAACTGCACGAAATTGGAAGTGTAGGATCATTATGACACCCTCTGAATGCACGCCAAGTTTCGTGGAAATCCGTTCATGGGGGGCCACACAATAAATTCATTTATGTTACTATACACCAACTGGCCTGTAGGTGGCCGGAGACAGTTTTCTGTGAATATCTCGAGAACCGTAGGGTCTAGGAGGTCCACCTTTTTTTTGTATGTTGGTCTTAAGGGGGCATGTCAACCCATCCCATTACCACTTATTTCATGTATAGCGCCACCTAGTTAAAAATTAAAAAGCAAAAAATTAGGTGTTTTCATCACAATATCTCTGGCTGACATGGTCAAAACTGCACGAAATTGAAAGTGTAGGATCATTATGACACCCTCCGAATGCATGCCAAGTTTTGTGAACTTTCGTTCATGGGGGGCCTTACAATAAAATAATTTATGTGTACATTTAGTGACCGTACACCAACAAGGATTCCCGGGACACTGAAAGACCGGGGTACACGAAACTTGGTGGGCATGTAACCCCACATGGATAGCATGGAACCATCGTTTTTCGTTTTGATCTGTAGCCCCCCCGCTGTACTGGACCCCTCGAAAGGAGGGTAGGGCAGACACAGTTTTCTGTGAATATCTTGAGAACCGTAGGGCCTAGGATGACCAATTTTTTCTGTATGTTTGCCTCCAGGGGTCATGTTAACCCATTCCATGTGCACACATGTGCATAAACAGATACACACGCACACACATACATTCACAGTAATCATACGTATGACACATACTCATACAGTAGACATATGTACGCATGCATGCACAAACACACATACGCAGGCAAACACACAAGCACGCACACACACACACACACACATAAACACAAACGTGTACACGCACACATGCACACAATTCAAGAATTTCTCAGAATTATGAACAGGCAAGATGGGGGTGGGGTTGGATGGGGGTGGGGTTGTATAAAATCTATGAACTAATCATGTTTTGGTACTTGTTGTCTAGCAGATACCAGTGAGAATTGAGTGTGGCTAATGCAATTTAGTGAGACAGTTAGAATCATATAGGCCTTTCAGCGTGATTTATTTTTGTGGAAAAAATGTGCTGGACTGGGCGGCGGTCATATTTTGTACCGCTCTGCGGTACATCTAGTTATGTATATTATGAGGTGGTCCACAAAAATTCTTGATTACAAATAGTGGTTCACACACACAAAACGTTTGAAAACCCCTGCCTTAGAGCATGGACAAAATTAGTATTCAGTGAATTAATTTGCATAACTTTTAATGTAACCTCTGTTCTCTAAATACTGACAAATCCTCAAATTTCATATAATCATTCATATCCATATAAGAATGCATGGCATTTCATCAGCGTGACATGAAATAGACACACTTTTATTACAGATTATCTACAACATCTGTGAATTTTTAAGGAAACTACCAAAACCATGATATATGTAGCATGAAGGAGACTTAAATGAACACAAAAAGTGTGTTTTTGGAACTATGCGTCATACGTGTCTGAAGTACTGTAGTCCTCCACAAACTAAATAAAACAAGCAAACACACACACACACTTATAGACAAAAGCAAACTCACACATGCACTCTCATTTACATGCACATGAGTTGCAAGAGTAGGAGATGGAGACATATTGACAAGCATTATTTATTTTTGTGGAGAGAATGTGCAGGACTGAGACAGATATTTTGTCGGCAACAGAAAGAGGTTGCTATGTTAACTCCAGCTGTCCTCACCAGCTAACACGATGATCCAGTTAACAACAGTATAACAATTACGGGAAGATAAAGCTCAGATTTTTGTTATTAAGCCACTCGAAAATAGGCTGTCAATCACTTGTGGTATTTTAATATTATGTTTTGTTTTGCTAACGCTTACTGTACGTACACACCGCCGCCGACTTGAGCTTCCAAAGATTCAGGAAGTCATTCATTTTTAATGGAAGCCGGCTTCTCTCAGCTGCAAGAAGCGGCAAATCCGTCGGCGTCACGTTTTGGCCGTCTTGAGCGACTTGAGCGTCAGGCAGAAAGTTGAAAGTAAGTCAAATTTATGGTAATGAGCTATGACGCGGTTCAGCGACCAACGACCAGCAACCAATCAGAATAGACGGCCTTTAAATAAAGTTGTAAGATAGAACATCGAACGTAGAATACTGCCACGTCAGAGCGGCCAAATCGTCCAAAGTTTCCCTGTACTTTTTTGACAAGCGTCCTTGACAGGACAACCCGAGCTTCTTTGGAAGCTCAAGTCGGCGGTGTGTACGTACAGTTAGGCCTTCCTGTGGTTTTGATCAGCCTAATAATCTCTGAAATGTCAATTGGAAACACTAAGGTGTAGAGGTGGATTTTGTCGTTCGTTCTCATGACAGTTCGCGTCGTTCAGTTCACCAAGATGATTCGTTCTGAATCGTTCGTTCTTTCGTTCATTCGCATTTCCGGTAGCCTACAACGTAGTTCAGCAGTGAATCATGGAATGCAGGTTCTCAGCTCCTCGTTTGTGAAAACGGTCAACACAACAGCTGCAACTTCATGATTATGTGTACTTTTAGACAAAACAGCAGTAGCTAATGTGTTCATTCACCTTGACATTACATATTGAAGGTAAATATAGACTACGGCTAGATCAGCTAATTTCTTTTTTAAAAATGTGTTCATTCATAAAGGAACAAAGACCCAGTAGGCTAGAGAGAATGAACGAACGAACGAGACTGAAGAGACATTTATTAATTATTATTATTTATTATAATTTATTAATGACACAGAAAATACAAAGACAGCATGCATTTACCATTAGACATATATTTAAATGTAAATGCCAATATTGAAGTGCAAAATGGAGTTGTTAATGTAAACCATTAGCCTATCGGTTTTTTTTATCGTATGCTCTCCCACTAGTCTCACTAGCCCATTTGTTTTTTTTCATGGAAACGGTTGCTATGCTTTCATGCCTCTCATTGGCTAATTCGATGAGAACGTTTTAGAAACAATACAGACAACAGCATACGATTGGTTTGGCTCTCGCCTTAGGAAGCTGGGCCATAGGCATTCACAGCAGCACTAGGTCAGTGTGATTCAGCGACGAACGAAAGAACGAACAAGAACTGGAAAGGCGAACCAGTTCAGGTCGTTCATTTTAAAGACCCGTTCAAAGGAATTAGTTCGTTCGCGACCGACCCACCTCTACTAAGGTGAAATGTGTTGAAACTGGTATGCAACCAGAACAGACACTTATCGGCTTTAAAGCGATGTTTCGGAGTAATTTCACCCTAGGGTCCTTTGCACCATGACCGCGAGCCAAACACCCTCCCTTGGTTGAACCCTGGTCGAGTAGCGCTGTCACGAATGAGTTTCTGCAGGCGTAATGGAACCAACTTTTATCTCGTAAATTACCCCACTAATAATGCCCTGAATGGTACGAAACTTCTACAGTATGTTCTTTACTCATAAAATGAGGCATTGAAAAGTTTGTAAGTACACCAGGAGTTTATTTAAATAACACTTGCCTGATGGATGCTATTATCTGCTACTATACCGCTGCATCGACGTTACTTCCGTGATTTGGGAAAAGCCCGTAAAAGTCCTGTAGAAGTTTCGTACCATTCAGGGCATTATTAGTGGGGTAATCTACGAGAAAGTTGGTTCCATTACGCCTGCAGAAACTAGTTTCTGACAGCGCTACTCGACCAGGGTTCAACCAAGGGAAAACAGGTTCTGGGAGGGTGTTAGGGTGAAATTACTTCGAACCATCGCTTTAAAGTCAAATAAAGTCTCCACTCCTGTAAATTCACATTATGTAACATCCATAACGCACCATGAAATGTTTTAAAAGTAAGAAAGGGGCACAATTTGTTCAACCCAGAACAGGTAGTTAAGCAAGCTCAGTCAGCATTGAGGCATAGGGATATAATGGGCCATGTGCAGCATGGGCGAGGGGGTCTAGGGGTGGACATAAGTCAACCCTTGTGGAGCAAGACTTCTGCAGGACAAAAGAGGAAAATGGTAGTGGAGGAAATGCATAGACAGGAGGAGACTGTAAGATGTACTAAGGCAGTGTCACAGGCAAAACAAGGGCAGTGGGAAGGGGTGGAAAAAAGACGGATTAGATGAAAAGATCTATGGGGCATGGAAGCTGGTAGGATCAGATTTATGTTAGGTGCTACATATGAAGTGCTCTCATCTCCTAAGAACTTAAGTCAATGGTTTGGTGAGGATGATAAATTCACACTTTGTTCGTGTGTGGGCAGCCTCCACCATATCCTATCAGGGTGCAGGGTAAGTCTCACCAAGGGGCGCTATACGTGGCGTCATAACCAGGTATTGACATTTGTGGCAGCGGCAATTGAGGATAAAAGGAAGAGAAGTTAATTCATTAGCTGCTAGTAAAGGGGTTAGGCAAATTAACTTTGTACGCCAGGGGGATAAACCTCGTTTCGCAAAAGCCAGGCGTAAAACTGGCCAGTTGGAAAATGGAGCGGGCTGGGAAATGAAGGTTGATCTTGGCCAACAGATGTCGGTACCTCCACATATAGTGAGTACTAAACTAAGACCCGACTTAATTCTGTGGTCAGATTCAGAGAAGATAGTTTACTTCATTGAACTCACTGTTCCTTGGGAAGACAGAGTGGAAGAGGCCAATGAGCTGAAGAGAGCTAAATACACTGAAATAGCAGAGGAGGCAGCCAAGCGAGGTTGGAGTGCACGATTAAGGCCTGTTGAAATCGGTACACGAGGGTTTGTGGCCAGATCTGCTATTGACTTTGTAAGGCCCGTCTTTTGCCCAAACCTTATGCATTTCTAAAGAATGCCTTTTGCATTCAATTTACATGTGTGGATACCTGTGTTTGATCTGTATTGTCTTAGCTGGCCATGGCCAAAGATCCCCAACACCCGCTCATGCATAAAGTGACAATTTTCTCCTTGTTCTGGCCCCTCTACTGAGAGGGTAACTCAGTCCTGGGCCTATTTGATGTCTTATAGTGAGATAGGCCAACCTCATTATCATACAGTATTACTCTGTAAATATGTGTTGTGAATAATACAGTACATTCATGTTTGGTCTTGAATTAATACTTGTAATGTGTCGGATCATGGTTTCATTACAACTGTGCATAGTTGTAGACTAAGACTTACACTTATGTGTATATACAAGTTATGATATCCACCTGGGCCAAACCCATCCACCTCAGACAACAAACTCTGATGAGTCGGAGGTGGCCCAAGTGAATGATAAAAGTGGAGGCTCTGATGAGTCGGAGGTGGCCCAAGTGAATGATAAAAGTGGAGGCTCTGATGAGTCGGGGGTGGCCCAAGTGAATGATAAAAGTGGAGGCTCTGATGAGTCGGGGGTGGCCCAAGTGAATGATAAAAGTGGAGGCTCTGATGAGTCGGGGGTGGCCCAAGTGAATGATAAAAGTGGAGGCTCTGATGAGTCGGGGGTGGCCCAAGTGAATGATAAAAGTGGAGGCTCTGATGAGTCGGGGGTGGCCCAAGTGAATGATAAAAGTGGAGGCTCTGATGAGTCGGGGGTGGCCCAAGTGAATGATAAAAGTGGAGGCTCTGATGAGTCGGGGGTGGCCCAAGTGAATGATAAAAGTGGAGGCTCTGATGAGTCGGGGGTGGCCCAAGTGAATGATAAAAGTGGAGGCTCTGATGAGTCGGGGGTGGCCCAAGTGAATGATAAAAGGCTTTTGTCCTCCTCGCTCTTCTTTTACATCTCCACTCTCCTCTTGAGCTGGGCCCTTGTGGCTTGGTCTTCTGCCTCTCTCTCCCTCTTCCTCTCCCTCTCTGTCTCCCTTTGTCTTTCTCTCTCTCTTTCTCTCTCCCCCTTTCCTCTATTTTTGGGTTTGTATTGTTTTATCTGGTGTATCTGTTATCTCTAACTTGTCAAGTTTACCTCTGTAAATTGGTTAAGTTTTCTTTGTTACCATTTGTTTCTTTGTTACAGTAGACCATGTGAGTTTACTTTTACCTTCAACTGAAGTGATATTGGTTACATTTACCTTTAAGGCTTAATGCATAATAAATTGTTCATTTGCCTACCAATCGTATATCTTCAATTCTCGTAGTGTGCCATGCCATTCTCCTCCATAGCTGATAAACTAGTTACTTGGTAATTGATTGGTGATACAAATTATTAATCAAATGGAGTCAGATTAACGAGTATGTAATAATATCATTGCCATTTAACTCTTCACCCTATTTGTCCACACAAGCTCTTTCAAGTGAGGATATAGCTCGACGTCTCTATGTTTCCGAGGCTATATATAATTTCTCGCGTCTTACAACTTGCTGTCTGAATTGGGCATTTGTGGATGAAGTCTAAGGCAGGTGGTTAGTAACATGTCCTTGACAGCAGAACGAGCAAGCGAATGGTTGTGGGGTAAGGAGAAGTTACTCTTCCTGGGGCACAAGCTAAGGTAAGCTAACTGGCTCATTTGTTTTGTGTTTGTGACGGACCGTGCTTAGGTTGATGGTGGTTGGTTAGGGTTTTGGTTCAGTCCACATCAATAGGACGGACCAACCTAGACCATGCCTAGGTTGGTTAAGAGTTTTTGGATATTTTATTGTGGTGGCAACATGGGGTGCGACGGACTGTGCCTAGGTTGATGGTGGTTGGCTAGGGTTTTTATGGTTATGGTTCGGTCCGCATCAACGGCACGGACCAACCTAGCCAACCTAGACCATGATTAGGCTGGTTAAAATTATTTTGGGTATTGGATATTTCAATGTGTAATATGGTGGCAGCATGAAGGGGAGTGTCTCCAGGACGCTGGTCTCACTGTTAAGCCTTCATGAGTTGTCGTGGGCCTAACTTAACGAAACATCGGTGAATGAGGGTGCCCACTTGATAACTAATGACATGCCGCATACTATATACTGCTGTTGGATGGGCCATTTGTCTTGTGTTTGTGACCATTGGTTGGCAGATTTGTGGTTTATACATACATTTTTTTAAGTTAATTTGAGTAGGGGCTTCTGAATGTGTTTTTATCTTGGATTTTGGCACAAGGGAACATCTAATCCTGTGTATTAATGTAATGACCGGGGAACATAGGACCCTTTTGGGGAAAACGGGCAACATAGGACCCGGGGAACATAGGGATGACCCCGTTCCATGTCAAATCATTCACCGCACCACCACCATTCACCATCAAATGGTGGAATATCCCCTTTAAAGGGAAAATCTGGGGTAAAAGGGATTTTGGATATGCTTTGCATGATAACGAGTTTGAACGTTCATTGGGGAGAAAAAAAAACGCTAATATGATGCCTTCTAAACTAGACTGTTTTTAGCCGATGCTTCCAAAATGCTAACAGTGGTAGTGTTAAGGGCATTTGCATGGTAAAAATAAATCGATAATTTTAAACCATTTACCAGGCTAAAAGTAGCCCGACACATCTTTGGTAGTATAATGAGGGTCCTAACATAAAATGAGGCATCAACAACTTTGTAAATGTACAGATAGTTTATTAAAAAGGACCCGTATACAGACAATACCTTGAGTCGTTTGCCGGTCGGCACCATCTTGAAATGAAATCCCTACAACACAGATCTCGCGTGTTTTGACGGAAGTAAATGGCAAGTAGCTACTTCCGTCAAAAACATCCGAGATCTGATGCGAGATTTGACTTAATTTCAAGATTTTTCCTTTACATCCTTTACATAGGCAATGTTAGCCAACGTTTTTACAGTAACACTTGATTAGATTTCATTAGATAAGCAGTTTTTGCAGACCACTGCACATTTTTCTGATGTCATCCGATGGTTGCTGAGTGACATTCAAATGAGTTTATGGTCATATTCAAAATGAAATCAACAACTCTAGGATGACATCAGATAAATGTGCAGTGGACTCTTAGTTTTTTCCCGAGCTGTTTCTTCTCTAGATATTGAGGAGATAAAGCCATTAGACTACTGTGCTCTGCTTAGCTCAGCTCGAATCTACACATTGCAAGCGGAGGTCATGCCAACAATATGGCCATGGCAGTGTTTGCGAATAAGCCCTATATGGTATGTAATCCAAAGACGTTGTCTTGTTCATTCATGTGTGTGTTTTGCAGCAGAGGCCAGTGAGTCTAATTCTCATCTGCTGACCCCTGGCCAGGAGCTGCTCACGGAAACGCTCTGTCATCAGGAAGTAGAAGATGGGGTTGATGACGCTGTGTGCGTAAGCCATCGGCCTTGTAACGATGTACACCGCTTCGATATGCACGATGGAGCACTTGGATATTCCGCCCACCGGCAGTTGTGTAAGGATGCGCATGTTCCTCATGATGTGGTATGGCAAGTAAAGGAGCAGGAACATGTATGCAGCTGCCCTCACGACACGCAGTGGCCTCCTGAATGAGGTTACCCGCTGCTGGAAGGCCTCCCCCTGAGTCTTCAGCATGGAGGCGATCTTCTGAGAGCTCCAGAAGAGGACCACCAGGGGCAGGATGTACCCCACGACCGTCAGACCCAAGCTGTAGCCCAGGAAGTCCCAGGACCTCGAGAGGCTGGCAAAGTCATGGCACACGGTGCCGTTCCAGCGGGCGTTGTCCCTGATGGCGTAGTAGACCAGAGGGGTCATCTCGAGGTTGACGAGGAGCCAGGTGAGGATGGAGATGCGGACGGCCATGCGTGGTGTCAGGAGGACGTGGTCGCGGGCAGGGTGGCGGAGCAGCAGGTAGCGGTCCAGACAGACCAGCACCATGAAGAGGACGCTGGCGTACATGTTGACGAAGAGGATGTAGCGGTTTAGCACACAGTTGACCATAGATGTTTCTTCCATGTCGTTGGCGTACAGGTAGGAGAGGCGCGGCAGAGCGCACACACAGATGATGTCGGACACCGCCAGGTTGTACAGGTAGATGTTGGTACTCCACCATTCCTGCAGGCACAGCGGGTAACCCAGGACGACCACTAGGTTGCCCAGGAAACCCAAGGTAAACTCCAGGGCGTACGCCGGGGAGAGGTAGTACTTCATGAGGACGTCGTCCAGTTCGGTGCAGTTATCCGCCTGTCACAGGAAAAACAGCATGTGTCTGGGCAGGGACTGGCCACTCATCAGCCATTTCTTATTTAATTCCGGTATTTAGCACTTTAAGTCCCTTTTCTGGTTTGTTTCGGATGAACTAGAGTGGTGGACACCGAAATTTTGACGATTGGTCCTGTGTTGACTTTTCTGACTTGTTTTGGATCGCTGCTTCCGAGTGGCTGCCTATGGGCATGCACAAACATGTCCTTAAAACAACCCTTAACGTTTGTTTTCAAAACTGTGCAACTCACAGAGTGGTTAGTGGTGTTCGTTGATTATTAAAAACAAATATATCGGCGTAATATATGATTTCCAGCCGTGTTATTTGCCATTGTGGAACTATTTTTTCAGATACCTCACAACCGCATATAAACTTCCACTCAATATATAAAACACGACAGAAACTGTATTTAAGATAAGATAAGATAAGACTTTATTGATCCCACAGCTGGGAAATTTACTTGTCACAACAGCCCAGTAGTATTTAAATACCATTTCGCTACGCTACTTGTTTTGGAACATCAACAAACACCACTAACCACTTGGTGAGTTGCACAGTTATGAAAACGAAAGGTAAGGGTTGTTTAAAGGACATGTCCGACATGCCCATAGGCAGCCACGCTGAAGTAGTCAAAGGTGATTCAAAATAAGTCCGAAAAGTTGAGACAGGACCAATCGTCAAAATTTCGGTGTCCACCACTCTAGTTCATCCAAAACAAACCAGAAAAGGGACTCAAAGTGCTAAATACCGGAATTATCCTTTAATAGTTTCCACTAAAATGAGGTCCTGGGGCCGGTTGCACCAACAGGGCTGCCTGGTCTTAAGCTACGCCAGTCTTAGCTCAGTTCTAAGTCAACCTGATAGATACGCCAGTTGCACCATCTAGGCTTAAGCCTTCCTCTTGCTCAGTAGCAGGCGTAAGGTCAAAGTTTAAGCACTTCTCACAGTCGTTTCTACAGTGCAAACCACATTGCTATGATTCTCATGCTTGCTTGTTTGGGGGTCATCCCTATATTCCCCGGGTCCTATGTTACCCGCTCGGGGTTATAGGGTTAGGGTTACCTGTCCCATCATTTAAGGCGAGACACTACAGGTGAATAGGGTAACATTTTTAACAAGCAGACATCACTATGAAACTTCCCCAGGTGATTACTTACATTAATATGAGAAAAACATTTATAACACATTTTCTGTAATTTAGTGTTTACATATGCAAATTAAGCATTATCTGCTCCAGTCACATTAACCGCTGTTTCCTACGAAGGGGGGCGTGGTTGCCCTCAAAGACGGCAAAGAATCTTTGCAACAGGCAAGTTAATGGTTGTTGTCATTGTTCTGTAGACATCCACATGAATGCGCATCGCTAAGACCGGGCGTAGTTAAGCCTGTAGTGATAAGTGGATATCACCCCAATCACTTGGTGGCTATAATGGACACTGTTCACCAAAGAAAAATGAAACGTTTCAACGGTATGTGTTTTGCTCACACATACAATTGCCTGCGGAGAGCTTTGATGCTTTTGTCACAGACTTGAAAATGAAAGCTAGAATGTGCAACTTTGGAGAGCTTCGAGATTCAATGATTTGGGATCAAATTGTGTTCAGAATTAATGACAAAAAAAGTGAGAGAATGGTTGCTACGAGAATCTGAACTTACCTTAGCTGGAGTTATGAAAATATGCCAAGCTAGTGAATTAGCCCTGCAACATGTAAAGCCTTTTGTGAATGCTACGAAGGATGACGGGGAAAGAGACTGAAGACTCAGATGGGGCAGACTCAGAGGGCTTGGGCAGGGAACAAACAGACAAAGACTGGACTGACTCGGGCAGGATGACAGACTCAGACACGACAGACTCAGACACGACAGACTCAGGGGAAGGGACAGGAACCAAGACAGTGACAGGGAAGGTGACTGGAATGGTGACTAGGATGGTGACTGGGACAGACACAGAGATGGGCACGGGGACAGGGACAGACCACTCAGGAGAGACAGGAACAGAGACGGGCTCGGGCAGAGGTGGAAGAGTCAGAGGGAGGCGGAACCGACTCGGGCAGAGGCGGGGCCGGAGAGTCAGAGGGAGGCGGATCCAGCTCAGGCAGAAGTGGGGCTGGACAGACAGGCAGAGGCTGGGCTGCTGGCGTGGCGTCGGGCGACTGGGCTGCAGGCGTGGCGTCGGGCGACTGGGCTGCCGGCGTGGCGTCGGGCGACTGGGCTGCAGGCGTGGGAGCTGGTGCCTCTGGGCTGGGCACAGGTGCAGGCGCCTCAGGGCTGGGCGCAGGAGGCGTGGTGTCAGAGGACCGGGTTGGACGACGCTTGGCACCACGTCTCCTTCGGGAGGGAGGCTCAAGGGCAAGCCTGGTTCCGCAGAACTGGGACTCCTGCGAGCCTCCTGAGCAGGCTGAAAATCTGGAGTGGGATTGGCTGGTTGGAGGCTCAGCTGTCCCACCCTAAGCCCCTGGCACACTGGCCCGAAGCCAGGGGATGTAGGGACAGGATCAGGTTGGAGGCTAGCAACCTCACTGGAGGGAGCAAGGAGCACCTGCAGGCTTCTCCTCAAGCCAGTGGTCTGAGCCAGCAACTTGGGTGCCGCTGGAAGTGCCACCAGCCAAGATTTGGAGGAGAGATTCTTCTCCATTAGGGTCACGGCCGCCAGCTTTCTCTCCAACGACGTGTTGCTATGTAGGACTGCATTTAACCTCTCAAACAAGTAGGCCATCTGCTGAGGTTCCTCCCAGGGCGGTTCAGGGTCTGCTGGGTCCATTTTGGTCGGATCGTACTGTCAGGGTTACAAATATAGTACCCATGCGCAAGACTCTTTCTAACAGAAAACTAGTGATGTTACCCGTGAACCCCTTGCTTCAAAGCGTGTATCGAATACATGAACCAATTTGGAGTGAAGCTTTGTATCGGAGCTTGATTCGTTTTGTGATAATCACGTGATCAGTGACGTCCGAAGCTTCGTTTCACACACACCCACGTGACTGCTTCGAAATTTAATTCAAAGCATTAAAGTTGCGCGACACGGGGGGCGCCGTTGTGGGTTGCTTTTAGCTCAATTATCAGTACGCTCGACTCACGTTCTACGGTGCGTCTGTTTCACGGGTTCGAGTCCAGGCGTGTGCAGTACTGAATCGCACAGTTACAACACAACCCAGGTTACAATTGGTCTAGGCTACGTACTCAATATAATCTCAGAAATGTGTGTGCAATGTGCATGCCCATTCTTTATTCATCTCCCTTCTAAATTGATGTATTTGTTTACGAATACAAGAAATGTTCACAGCCAAAATACTACCTTTATTGTTTTTGTAGAGAAGGCAATTACATTTGTATTTATGCAGGGTACAAAATAGGCTTAGTTAGGCCTATTTATGACATTATTTATTTATCCATTAATTCATGCTCAACATTTATTCATCTTCGACTCAAAGACATTCATGGCTAATGTCTGAAACACTTCGTGACACAATGCTATCCTTAACTTTCACCAGCAGAGGTCCTCATAGAGTTCTGAAGCTTCGAGTACTGAACCTTGTTTCGATACAATTGGATTGAAAGCTTCACTGGTTCAGAAAGCTTCAGTTCGCCATCACTACAGAAAACACACTTTATTAACTAACAAATTTACAAACTACTTACAGACATGAATCAGACAGGATAACAGAGAGACGATCCGACAAGGAACAGAGAAACAGGAGGGTAGAAATACACATACCAATTAACAGAAAGAGAGAGGACTGGACGAAACCAACGAGACAACAGGGAACAGGTGAGGAGGCAGAAATGGAGGGAAAACTAACAAGACAGGAAGCACAGACCAAATAAGGAGATGGGGCAGAGACAAAGACAGGTGACAGACAGGTAACACAAAGCACATGGGGAACAGGCAAAAACAAACACAGGACAATACACAAAATGGCCACCAGGGTGGCACAAACACAACAGTCCGGGCCAGATCCTGACAAAAGAAAGTTGAAGAGCCTGGGTGAATTCGATGTTGTGTGTCAAAAAGCAGAATGGAGACTTGCGTGTGTGCATGGATCTGAAAGAACATAAACATAAGAGGGAACATTATCAGATTCCTACCAGAGATGAGATAACAAGTGAGATGCCTGGTACTAAGTACTTTAGTAAACTGGATGCATCCCAGGGCTTTTGGCAGTTAAAGCTGAATGAGGATAGTACAAAGTATTGCACTTTCAATACACCGAATGGCCGTTGCTGTTTCCAGAGGATGCCTTTTGGAATCTGCTCTGCTCCTGAAGTTTTTCACCGGACCATGGAGCACATCATAGAAGGCATTGAAGGTGTATGTGTGTATGTGGACGTCTTATGGGGATCCACACTGGAGCAACACAATGACAGGCTCATCAAAGTGCTTCAAAGCATCCAGAGGTATGGACTGAAGCTGAATAGGGCAAAATGTCAGTTTGGTGTGAAGGAAATCACCTTTCTGGGCGACAAGCTGTCAGAAGCAGGTGTGGAGCCAGACAAGAGCAAGGTTAAGGCAATACTGGACATGCCCAGGCTAGAAGATAAAAAGGTGTGTTAAGATTGCTTGGAATGATCAATTTCATTGGGAAATTCATACCAAATCTATCTCCAAAAACAGTGCATCTGAGACAGCTGTTGCACGACAAGTGTGAGTTCAAGTGGACTGATGACCATGAAGATGACTTGGCACGTCTGAAAACCACTCTCACAACAGAACCGGTGCTGACATTCTTTGACCCGTCTAAAAAGATTAAAATATCCACAGACTCAGAACAATGACCTGCACGGAATGTCCCTACGCACAAATAAAAAAAAGTGCTAGGACTGGTATATGGATTCCAGAAATTCCATGGGTATGTCTAAGGCCGAAGTTCGTAGCAGAGACAGACCACAAGCCGTTTATAGCTATCCTGACTCTCGCCAGATGAGTCTCCGCCTAGCTCCACTCACATCGATCTGGGATCGCTTCCATTGGGAGTGATTTCGGCACCATATTTTATGGTAGAGCCAATCAGGACGCAGGGCGGGAGTTTCATAGATGTGACGTAGCGGAGAAGCGACTGTGGGACTGTTTTGATTCAGACAACGCATCGAGGAAGCAAGCGTCATGGGTTGGCTGCGATGTGAGTGGTTGAAGTAGCATGTCAATAAAGATGACAGACAAGTGGCTTATCCAATCATATGCAAGGATTTTTGATAAGGCCCAGCCTTTCTGAAACACCTCTCCAATGGAGCGATGCTAGATGAATGAGTGGAGCTAGGCGGAACGAACTTCATCTGGTGAGACTCAGGTTAGTTAATAGCTCTCATAAAGAAGAACCTCAGTGAGATGTCACCACGCATTCAAAGGCTAATGATGAAGCTACAACGCTATGATTTGGACTTCATATACTGTTTGAAAGCACTAGCTGATGCTCTGTCGAGAGCGACAACACATAGTGCTAGCTGATGCTCTGTCGAGAGCGACAACACATAGTGCTAGCTGATGCTCTGTCGGGAGCGACAACACATAGTGCTAGCTGATGCTCTGTCGAGAGCGACAACACATAGTGCTAGCTGATGCTCTGTCCAGAGCGACAACACATAGTGCTAGCTGATGCTCTGTCCAGAGCGACAACACATAGTGCTAGCTGATGCTCTGTCCAGAGCGACAACACATAGTGCTAGCTGATGCTCTGTCGAGAGCGACAACACAGAGTGCTAGCTGATGCTCTGTCAAACTGGGTGAGTGTTCCACAGAAAGTGATGTGAATCTCCACATGCTGCTTTCCAGCATGTCTGCTGCCCATGTGATCAAACACATGAAGTCAATCTTTGCAAGACATGGGATTCCCCAGATTGTCTACAGTGACATTGGACCATCGTACAGTTTCAAAGAATTCCAGAATTTTGCAGAAGAATATGATTTTCGACATGTGACTTCAAGCCCTCTGTATGCCCAGTCAAACGGTAAAGCAGCTGCTCAGGAAAATGCGAGACAGTAACTCCGATCCATACCTGTGGAGTTAAGATGCTCTGTTGAGTTACCGAGCATCGCCGCTTGAACATGGAGTGTCTCCTGCTGAGCTTCTTATGGGACATAGGCTACGCTCCACAATTCCCTACATCACGGAGCAAATGAAGAATAAAGTGAAACAAACAAAAGCTTCTACAGAAGAGACAAAAAGCTAACTATGACAAGTCAACAAGAATCTTATGCTGACACCGTGAATTAATAAATATGTTTATTTGAAGCTCAGTCTCGTCAGTAACATTACAAAGCCTGGGCATAAGTTCAGTGGTGCAACCGACTTAAGTTGAATTCTAAAGACTGGTCTTAACAAAGACCAACTTAGCAGTTAGGACCAGGCGTAGCAAAGACCAGCTGGTTTAACCGGCCCCTGGAGCCTACTTTACTGTTTTCTTTTTTAATATTTTGACATTTATTGCATAGCATTAGTAAAATCTTGATTTAGTAGTTTGTATGTATGGAAGCCCGTTTGCGCCACATAAAAAAAAATTCTGATCTATTATATCTCATTATTATGAGATATCATAGATCAGATTAAAAAAAAATATATATATATATATTTTAAAAAAAATCTATGCTATCTAATTATTGTGAGATACTATCTCATTATTCTGACATATATCACAATAACGAGATACTATCTCACAATAACGAGATACTATCTCACAATAACGAGATACTATCTCAATGAGATAGTATCTCACAATAATGAGATACTATCTCACAATAACGAGATACTATCTCGTTATTGTGAGATAGTCTCACAATAACGAGATAGTATCTCACAATAATGAGATACTATCTCACAATAATGAGATACTATCTCACAATAATGACATAGTATCTCACAATAATGAGATATAATAGATCTGAATTTTTTTTTTATGTGGCGCAAACGGTCTTCCATATGTATGTGATTGTAATTCCTGGCAACAATATTTCATACTTTCACAATACAACACAATTTTGTTGGGATTGTCCTCACAGACATTTAAGCATGTTCCATTTGTGTACAACATCTTTGAAGAATTGCAATAACACATTCAAAACTCAGTATGAATACATACTTCTATGATATAAATATTTTTAAATGAAGGCAAATATATGATGATACAGTGAGAACAGTTCACTGTGTTGACAACCACACACAAACAATGTATTTCCATCGAAAATGAATCATTGTTATGACTTAAACACTTGGTTGTATCCTTACTTTGTTGCAAATTGCCATCTAATCCATCTAAATTAAATTATGTTCAGTTAACAAACAACTCTGGATGTGACTGACTTTATTTTGTTTTTTTCAGGCATGTCTTTAGTCTCAGAAATTGATCTTACCATTGTGCTTGTTGTTGCTGTTGCAATGGAATGTATTGTTTCCTGCCAGCCTTGCAGTCTTGTAGGGACAGCACAGCGCAGTGGGAGAGTGAACTCAAAACCGCTGATACGATGATCATTTGAAGGGAAGCTAATGAGAGTATAGTCAGGCATTTTCCTATGTACACAACGGCCAGACTAGCAGAAGACAGAGCTAGATTAAAGGTGAGTCATGTAATATAATGTAACAAGGTTCGTGGTCAGGGCTCTCAAGTTTTGAAGTTTGCAAGGAGTGAGACTTTGTTTCTCAGGGGGGAGGGGGCATGACATTGGCACAGTGCCACGCCCCCTCCCCCCTGATCGAAGTACATGAAAGTCCTACATCTGCTTGAACTACTCGTGGCGCCACGCCCCCTCCCCCGATCAACAGACCCACCCTCCCCATGTCCCATCGACCCAGCTTCATGAGAGAGCACAAATTCCATTATTTCAAACACACTGTTTTATTTATTCTAGAACCATATAGTAAATAATAATAAATAATAATAACATAAATTATAATAATAATTTCATCCAAATGGGCCCTTCGAACAGCAGTGGCTCATTCTGCTCTAAACAAACAGAAAACAACCAAATGAGAAAAAGCACATTTAGCCCCAAAATGGTCTCTTGAACAGTGGTGGTTCTGTCTGTGTGTGTGTGTGTGTTTATGAGTGATGTTGTGTGTTGTAAGTGTTTGTGGCAGATTTTGATGCCTTGATGACTGATACTGGGGGCTCCCATTTAAAGCACTGTGGTTCATGAGGCCATCCTTAAAAATATTCTTGTTTGCAGTAACAGCCAAAACAATTAAATAAATGGGTCAGTAGGTAGGTCAATATTTTTTTTTTCATTTGGTCATGGTGACCAAACCTCAATCTGATGCAGGTTATGTAGACCAGCCTTTCGCAAACTTCTTTGACCTGAGGCCCAGTCATGGCAGACTTTGGGCTCATAGGGCTCATTTACACGTACCCAACCCCACTCCCTCCAAATCAAATGATCATTATCACAATCATTATTATGCCATTGTTATACATGCACTTTCACTTAAATGTTTTGTGACATGCACATCTGAGGACTGCTTTACTAATGTAAGATATAATTAGTTTCATTGCTTTTGCATGGTTGCATGATGCTTGCATAAGAAAAGAAATACTTCTCAAAACAGCAACAATGGGTGCTATTGTTTTGGGGTGTTTTCCTCATGCAAGCATCATACATTGGTAGGAAATGGAGAAAAAAAAACATGTTTTTTTAATGAAGTTTAATTTGAATGCCTGAATGTAAGGATTCAGGAAACACAATACCAGCTTTTTGGCGAGCAGATAGGCGTAAATCACTGATCTGTTGATCTTTAACAGATAGAAAGAAGGCTACAATAGCTTTTGGCCTCGTTATATTCAAATTTGACTATACAATACTCAGTGCTATACAGTGTATTATACAGTCTCTGCTCTGTTTCTATGGAAGTTCCAAAAATCAACGTTGTTCTATTAAGTGTCGTTAAACAATTAAATAGCATTCAACAGGTTGAAGCGGAGCTTTGATACCAACGTTATCGATTAGTTTCAGTTTCTCTCGCGCAGACGCCTGCATTGAATGAACGCTCATACCACCACTTTATTGTAGGGCTCCATGTTTAATGACATCGATAGCAGAAACGTTTGTTTTCTTTTTTCGTCGGTCCGCGGTATCTTGATCAACTGCGCAGCAAATTATCAGACGAAGCACCGGGCCTAATTTCACTCCACGACTCCGCGGACCAGCAGTTTCCACGTTGGGACCCACATCAAAACAAAACTATTTCCTGATTGGTTGAGAAATCCTATTTTCTGATTGGCCGATAGGTTAGTAACTGAACAGCAGCTCTCTGAGCTGAATGAGCGCACAGACAGCAACGTTGTGTGACGTTTGTAAAATATAGACCTTAGACATTTCTGTGCGGGCAATTTAATAATTTCTCGGAGTGAGAAATGCTATGTGTGGCGTGTGAAGTCATTGAAATGCGTGTGTCTCACGCTCAATGCGTGAGACTTGAGGTCTGTTCGTGGTAGTAGCATAGTGGCTAAGGAGCTGGGCTAGCATGCAGTAGGTGGTGGTAGTGTAGTGGCTACTGTAAGCAGCTGGGCTAGCATGCAGTAGGTGGTGGTAGCGTAGTGGCTAAGGAGCTGGGCTAGCATGCAGTAGGTGGTGGTAGTGTAGTGGCTACTGTAAGGAGCTGGGCTAGCATGCAGTAGGTGGTGGTAGCGTAGTGGCTAAGGAGCTGGGCTAGCATGCAGTAGGTGGTGGTAGCGTAGTGGCTAAGGAGCTGGGCTAGCATGCAGTAGGTGGTGGTAGCTTAGTAGCAGACATCCCAACCTGCAAAAAGCCATTTCAGGGAGGTACCCCCCCAAAAAAAAAAAAAAAAATATATATATATAAATACTTTAGCCTTCTTGCAATAGTGATGAATAGCCTATGTTTGTTAATTAATTGTCTCTACTCAGCACACCAAATAAGGAAGGCCTATAGTTAGAAATTGTGATAATAAAATATGTAGATTTTGGTAGTTTGGTCTTTATGTAGCCTTGGCAAATAGCCATCTAGTAGGCTAGTCTGGAATAATATGCACATGAAATGACACTTGTTAAACTCACCTCAACATGTCTTTTGCAATCATTTAACCCGCCATGGGCAATGCTAAAGTCACTGTTACAAACAGTGCAGCATGCAAGACTATCGTTATTTTGAACTCTTATGAGACAAGCAGTGGCGTAACTATAGTAGGTGCAGCAAGTGCAGTCGCACCAGGGCCCGTGACCTCCCGGGGCCCGTCGCTACCCCCGCCCTGCCTCCTTTTTTTTTTTTTTTTTTAGAACTTTAGAGCACGGAGAGTGAAGCGTCACTTTGACGATCTATCGGAAGATGAGCGCTTAACCGATGCAGAGAGTCAAAGTGCAGGTATTTTATGCAACTCTGTCTCTGGACATCATAATCAGTCAGCTCTCCCAAAGATTTGCAAGTATGCGGGAAACTTGTCATGTGTTTGAGTCTTTACGTATGACCCTTCAACTCGCAGGTGATGATGAACTGCTTGAAAAGGCAAGACGTTTGTCAGACCATTAGGGGCATTGCACCGACATTCCCAACACAACTCCTCTCATTCAGGTCTTGCTTTAAAGCAGAGATTTCACAGATGTCATCTATTTTTCAACTTGCCAAAATGCTGGTGGTAGATTATGACAGTGTAACATCCACATTCGGGGAAGTGTGTAGCCTACTCATGTTGTTTCTGACATTGCCTGTGACTGTGGCAACAGCTAAGCGATCTTTTTCCAAACTCAAATTTATTAAGACCTATACCTAAGGAGCAGCATGGGGCAGGAGAGGCTCGGGTTAGCTATCCTGTCCATTGAAAATACGAGAGCCAGAGCATTAAATATTGGGAACATCGTTGACGATTTTGCACAACGAAAGGCTCGTAAGATGGCCTTCTTCTAATGGCCTAATTCACGCATATTGGGGATTGTATGCATATGAATAATTGTATTTGGTTTCTGGACGGTTAAATAAGTTAGGCTACATTAAGTTTTGTTTCTGCGCAGTGCGAGTTTATAAGCAAGCAATCTACGCTTGCAGTTTCAGCAGAGGGTTGAAGAGGCGCATTGAGTGTTCCCATAATTCCATGCGAGTTGATGTTAATGCAGTAATATTAGATTACCCTGGCCTGCAGGCTGTTAATAAAATCATTTTTTAATGTTTTGACATGTAATGGATATGTAGTCGTGTGTTTTTTATTTGAAATTGTAATCTGTAACTACTAAACTACTTCGGTGCCTCAGGCCCTTTGCATAAACAATTGAAGTCACCCTTAATGTGTATTGCATGTATCAGAGCTAATTCATCTTGGGCCAAAATTCGTTGATATGGGGCCCGTGTAGCGCTCTCGCACCTGGGCCCACCATTGGCTTGCTACGCCACTGGAGACAAGGGTACACATCCTGTAGTCTGATGTGAAATGGGTCTTAAATGTTCCTTTTTGGGGGGCACTCTGCCTCTGCCATGATGAATCCTGTTCCTACTGAACTGAACTGAAACAGGCCAATCAGGATGCTCTCTGTCTTGAACAGGCACACACGCACTACCTCTCTCTCTCTCCATCCCCGTCGTGTGCGCGCTACACTCAGATGCACACACGATTTGAAGTTTCAGTCTCGTGTGCGCGCTCTTGCTCTAGATTCCGGGAGATTTTATCTAACTTGCGGGCATTAGGGAGCCTTTATCAATATGCGGGAGACTTGGGATGTCTGTAGTAGTGTAGTGGCTAAGGAGCTGGGCTAGCATGCAGTAGGTGGTGGTAGCGTAGGGGCTAAGGACCTGGGCTAGCATGCAGTAGGTGGTGGTAGCGTAGTGGCTAAGGAGCTGGGATAGCATGCAGTAGGTGGTGGTAGTGTAGTGGCTAAGGAGCTGGGATAGCATGCCAGTGTTTCCCATACATTGACTAATCTGTGGCGGGGCGCCACAAAATAAAAATCGGCCGCCACACATAAATATTCTATGTTTAATTTAATTTAAATTAAATATAAGATCAAATCCTTGCATTGCCATTGAGCTGCGCTTTTTACGCACGCAGCCTTTCCTTACCCCGCCCCGCTCTCTCTCGTAGCCCGCTGCCCCTCCTCTGCATGTGCATTTAACAAAATATTCACGATTGTTGAAGGATTGTTGTTGCCACATAGAAGCATTGCATAGAAGACGTCTGGCTAAATTGCTATTAAATCCGCTTAGCATCATGACCATGCTGCACAAATTTGTTCAAAACTGCTGCATTAGGGGTTTGCACGGCGTGTCATCAGATCTGGACGTCGCCATATTGGAGATACTCGCCTCATTAGAAAGCATTAGGCACTGAAGTAAATCCCAAACATCGTCAAGGAAAATGGTTAATTATTGCCGTGTGTTACGTTGTTCCACCTGTAGGGGGAGTGGAACGGTGTTTGTGCTGTGTTCTGTCTCTGCAGGTAGCTGCGTGCGCTGATTCAGGGGGCTGGACCTCCTGCTATTTAAGCTGCCTCCTATCCATCCTGTCGGCCTCTCCCATCCCCTCGCCGCACTTCCTCATTGCTGGGGCGCATTGTCGAGACCGTCGGCATTTTGTTATTTGTTTTGACACTTATCCGTATAGTTAATTACATGGCTTAATTTGTTTAATTTATATTATAGTTTATGGTACTTGCGTTGGCGGTGGCTTGGTGACGGGTTTACACTTTTTGTATTTTAGGTTTAGTTAGAGTAGGGAAGGAAGACACCGGAAGACTCACAAACTTTTCTGTATTTTGTTTTACAACGCGAGCAGATCAAGTTAATTCCATCTAAGTTAGTAAGTCCAAGGGTTTTCTTTTACATTTTGTATTATTTTCGCTGCCACGTTATTTAGTCTGTCTGGGAGCTTTACTTTAATACATTTGTTAATTTTTCACTATGCCGACTCTATGGCTTTCCTTATGTTATGTTGAACCATTCTTTATTATTTATGGTCACGTAACATAAATGGGGGCTCGATTTTCCGGTTATGAACGTCTTACTGTCTTTTCGGTCGAATTGGCCTTAAGACCAGTTTGGTTTTTCCGTCATGGGAACTTTTCCCTTTGTTATCGCACCGTTTGCCTATAGGGTGCGCACTCTTCTTTGTTCCTCGTGTGTGATTAGGAAAACGCCATAGTTTATTGAGCGATTTGTTGATCCCAGTGTTATTCGTACTATATTGTAGGCTACTGTTTTGGCTTCTCTTTTTGCGTCGTCATGTTTAATCTGGAGGAATTTATTCAAGCTCCAAATCAGGAGGCTTTGTTGGCGATTACAAGAGACGAACTCTTAAGAGTTGCAGGCCACTACAAGATAGAAGTTCGTAGTAGTCCTTCAAAAGCTGAGCTACAACAAAAACTTATTGGGGAGCTCCATGATCGTGGATTATTTGGGGAAGTCGAGAAAGTGCGGCCTGAGGTTCTTTCATCACCCTATACCGGTAAACAATCTCCTGTTCAACTTACAGTATCACCTAGTAAAGCCGAAATTGAATTGAAAAGATTAGAGCTAAGGGAAAAAGAAATTGAGAGGGAACGTGAGCGGACAAAATTGGAAGCGGACCGACAGACAATTCGAGACACAGAACGTAGGGAACACGAGTTACGAATAAAAGAATTGGAGTTTGAACAAGCATTGCGTGTCAAAGAGTTAGACATTAAAGCCTGTGAGGCTGGGGTTCCTTTTAAATCAGATCAGTTTGATGTAATGCGAAACATTCGTGTAGTTCCTCCTTTTAGTGAGGATGAGGTCGATAAGTTTTTCGCTCACTTCGAACGAGTCGCTACAACACTTAAATGGCCTAGGGAAGTTTGGACAATGACACTTCAGTGCGTCTTTTCAGGTAAAGCGCAAGAAGCTTACTCTTCGCTGTCTTTGGAAGATGCTGCTGATTACGAAAAGGTAAAACAAGCTGTCTTGCGTATTTATTCACTAGTGCCTGAAGCCTATCGACAAAAGTTTCGAAGTTACCAAAAACCTGAAAACCTCACTTATGTCGAATTTAATAGAGAAAAGGAATTACTCTTTGACCGCTGGCTTGCTTCGCTAGAAGTAACTACGTTTCAGGCCCTTCGTGATCTTATGATCCTTGAAGATTTCAAAAATTGTCTTCCGCAATCAGTCTCCACTCATGTTAGTGAACACAAAGACTTGACACCTCCCCATGCAGCCGTGCTCGCCGATGAGTATGTGCTCACGCACAAGCGTGTAACTAACGTCAACACTAACTCTGTTTTCCCAGATTAATAGTGGCTCTCCGAAAATGTTTAGGACATTTAAAGAACCGATGTCTGAGTCAGTTCAGCAGGATAGGCGTGCGTCGGGGCCAAGAGTACCGATCCCGACCTATGCCTATTGCAAAAAACGGGGGCATGTTCTTGCAGAATGTTACTCACTGAAGCGCAAGAATAAAGCACCTTATCACGCAGGTTCACTGAAATCTGAATCGAATATGTGTGTTTCTAGTTTGCCTTCATTGTCTCAGAAAGATCAGAGTAACCAGAGTTTTGCACCATTTATAATGGATGGCTACGTTGCTTTGCCAAGTGAGCCAACAGTGCGCGTTCCAATTAAAATCCTGCGCGACACTGGTGCATCTCAGAGCTTTGTTTTACAAGACGTGTTACAATTCAATGATCAGTCTTTCACTGGTGGTAGCGTTTTAGTGCGTGGTTTTGAAATGGGGTTTGTTAATGTCCCGTTGCATGAGATTAATTTGTTTTCTGACTTAGTTGCTGGCGATGTTGTAGTGGGTGTACGCCCATCTCTCCCTGTTAAAGGCATATCAATGCTACTTGGGAATGATTTAGCCGGTGGAAAAGTCTTACCTGGCCCTATTGTGTCTCATGTCACTCCGCGTTCATTATGTTCTGATGACCTATCTACGCAATTCCCTGAAACATTTTCATCTAGCGTAGTTACTCGTGCTATGGCACAACGTACAAAAGAGACTCAAATTAAGGAACAACAAGATGAGTTTGATCTCAGTGATACTTTTATTGCTCAATCTCCACTCTGTCACGATAGTGATTTTTCTTTAAATTCTGCTCCACAGTCGATTTCTCCGAGCGTTCCTAAATTGTCACTAAGCCGTGAGAAACTTATTCAGGAACAGAAAAACGACCCTTCTCTTGCTGCGTTGTTTACTGAGGCCGTGTCCGACGAAGACATTGAGCATACGCCTCATGGTTATTTTCTACGAGATGGGGTCTTGATGCGTAAGTGGAGGCCTCTTACGGCCTCTGCTCAAGATGAGTGGCGAGTAATATTTCAAATAGTTGTCCCTGTCTCTTGTCGTGATGAAGTCTTGAGTCTGGCTCATGACCATCACTTTGCTGGTCATCTTGGCGTGAATAAAAACTACAGATCGAATTTTACGCCATTTTTTCTGGCCAGGAATAAAACGAGATGTAGTTAAATACTGTCGTACATGCCATTTATGTCAGATCACAGGTAAACCGAATCAGGTGATTCCACCAGCACCGCTACAGCCTATTCCTGTTACCACTGAGCCGTTCGAACATGTGATATTGGATTGTGTTGGCCCTCTGCCTCGAACTAAATCTGGACATCAGTATTTACTCACAATTATGTGCAGCTTGACACGATTTCCAGAGGCGATCCCGCTTCGTAAGATCACTGCTCCTGTAATTATAAAGGCTCTGATGGTTTTCTTTTCTTTGTTTGGTCTCCCGAAGACCGTGCAAACAGATCAAGGTACGAATTTTATGTCCCGTGCGTTTGAGCAACCAATGCGTCAGCTCGCTGTTAAACATGTCACATCTAGCTCTTACCATCCGCAAACTCAAGGTGCCCTCGAAAGATTTCACCAAACTCTAAAATCCATACTCAAGAGTTTTTGCCTTGAATTCGAACGAGATTGGGGTGAGGGTGTACCGCTTGCTCTTTTTGCTGTGCGCGAAGTCGTGCAGGAGAGTTGAAACTGCGGTACGATCAAAAGGCTGTATTGAGAAAATTCGAACCTGGTGATCAAGTTATGGTCTTGTTACACGTGATAGGCTCTGCTTTGCAGGCTCGCTATAGTGGGCCATATCGCGTGGAAGAGAGAGTGAATGACCTCAATTATGTTATCGCCACGCCTGATCGAAAGAAAAAGTCGAGATTATGTCACATTAACCGATTGAAGCGTTATTGTGCTCGTGAGGCTGTTTCGACTGACTTTAAAACTCCGAGTGACAGTGAAAGTGGCGCTATCCACTTCTTCAGGTGCTGAAGTTGTTTCCTCACCGTTGGTCGCGGCCCAAACTTCACCTACACAGCAAAATGCCATTTCTACCCTGGAAGAGGGTCATGCTCCTTCAGTGGAGGTTATCGAGGGTAGATTAAAGAACTCTGAGGTTCTTTCTAACCTGAATGCGTTTTTATCACATCTCTCTAGTTCACAAAGTGAAGATTTGATCTCATTGATTAAATTGCATGAAGATCTGTTTACAGATGTTCCTCGTCGCTCTACGGCTATTGTTCATGACATTGATGTTGGTGCCTCAAGTCCAATTAAACAACATGCGTATCGCACTAACCCACAAAAACGTCTCCAGTTCCAGAACGAGGTTAAGTTTATGCTGGAAAATGCCATTGCTGAGCCGAGTTGTAGTCCTTGGAGTTCGCCATGTCTGCTTGTGCCTAAGAGTGATGGTACTTTACAATTTTGTACCGATTTTCGTAGGGTGAATGCCGTGACAAAGCCCGATAGTTATCCCTTGCCGCGAATTGATGATTGTGTAGATCGCCTTGGTTCTGCGGTATTTGTCACTAAAATTGACTTGCTAAAAGGCTATTGGCAAATTCCCCTATCTGAACGTGCCAAGGAGATTTCAGCATTTATTACACCGGATCACTTCCTGCAGTACACCGCTATGGCCTTTGGATTTCGAAACGCTCCCGCCACGTTCCAAAGGCTTGTAAACGGTGTTCTAAATGGAATATCTAACTGTGAAGCGTATTTGGATGATTTGATTCTACATAGTGCCTCTTGGCCTGAGCATATGGCTCATCTATCTACTGTCTTCAACAGACTATCTGCTGCGAATTTGACCATAAACCTGGCTAAGTGTGAGTTCGGCCAGGCTACGGTGGTTTATTTGGGAAAAGTGGTAGGGCAGGTACGTCCTGTTCAAGCTAAGGTTGAAGCTATCCTGAATTACCCTGCTCCAACCACTCTTTTTGTAAGAACTTTTCTGCCATTGCCTCACCACTCACAGACCTGCTCAGCTCAAAGGTGCCCTTCATCTGGACTCAGCGGAGTCAGGCAGCATTTGAGGCTGTGAAGGCTTTACTCACCACTTCTCCTGTGTTGGTTGCTCCAAATTTTTCACTACCCTTTTCTATTGCAGTAGATGCTAGTGACCTTGGAGCTGGTGCAGTCCTTTTACAGCGAGACAGTGCTGGATTTGAACATCCTGTCTGCTTCTACTCACGCAAGTTCAACCGCCATCAGCGTGCATACTCCACGATCGAGAAAGAGGCTCTTGCTCTTGTTCTGGCAGTCCAGCAGTTTGAAGTTTACGTTGGAAGTGCTGTTCATCCTGTGGTAATTTACACCGACCACAATCCTCTCGTCTTCCTGGACCGTATGCGTAACTGCAATCAACGCTTAATGCGGTGGAGTCTGATTTTACAGGGCTATAATATTGAAATTAAGCACATACGGGGGCGTGACAACGTTATAGCTGATGCTCTGTCCCGTATTTAGTTTTCAGTTTTCCTGAAAATGAATTGTGGTTTTACTTGTCCTATTAAAGGAACCGTATGTAAGAAAAATAGTTCAATTAATCATAAAATGGCCCTGATATGTCACTAGACATTAAGAAATCATGTTCATTTCAAATACTTATATCACTGACAACAGTAGTCCAGCCAGGATATTGTCATTTAAAAAGTGAAGTTGCAGCCCTCAACTGTTGTTGATGTTGTGTTTTGTCATGTCATGTTGTGTTTTGGCCTGATGCGCCACCCTCCAGCTATCTACTAATCACGAGGTCAGTAGTGTTTCGCCATCTGCGTGTGCAACCTCGAGTCAGGGGGGAGGGGGAGGGGATACACCACTCTTCAGTATTTTGAAAGTGATTGCAGTACCAGTTTTGGCCACAATCTTACATATGGTTCCTTTAACCCTGTTCTTCTACTTTTTGCAGTTCAGCTGGTTGGTGTTGCTGCTGATAGATAAGTTGCTCAGTAGGACTTGTGTATATTTTGTATATATGACTTCTATATACATCACTATATATTTAACCCCCAATTCATTTTCTTATGGGTGGGGGTGTTACGTTGTTCCACCTGTAGGGGGAGTGGAACGGTGTTTGTGCTGTGTTCTGTCTCTGCAGGTAGCTGCGTGCGCTGATTCAGGGGGCTGGACCTCCTGCTATTTAAGCTGCCTCCTATCCATCCTGTCGGCCTCTCCCATCCCCTCGCCGCACTTCCTCATTGCTGGGGCGCATTGTCGAGACCGTCAGCATTTTGTTATTTGTTTTGACACTTATCCGTATAGTTAATTACATGGCTTAATTTGTTTAATTTATATTATAGTTTATGGTACTTGCGTTGGCGGTGGCTTGGTGACGGGTTTACACTTTTTGTATTTTAGGTTTAGTTAGAGAGTAGGGAAGGAAGATCACAAACTTTTCTGTATTTTGTTTTACAACGCGAGCAGATCAAGTTAATTCCATCTAAGTTAGTAAGTCCAAGGGTTTTCTTTTACATTTTGTATTATTTTCGCTGCCACGTTATTTCGTCTGTCTGGGAGCTTTACTTTAATACATTTGTTAATTTTTCACTACGCCGACTCTATGGCTTTCCTTATGTTATGTTGAACCATTCTTTATTATTTATGGTCACGTAACACCGTGTTTTTAGGTTGTACCAATAGGTCCGACTGAGAAAAACATCTGGTGTAGGTATCGACTTCCAAAAGTTATTAAAAAACCAGGGAGAAAGGAGAATAATGTCAGAAGTTATCAGAGGAAGGGGGCGCTTGTGGTTGAACTTGGTACTTCGTCTCCCTCACCCAACTCATATGGATCTGTGCTGCCAATAAACCGTAATTTCTCGAAATATCGTGCATTTTCTTGTGGTCCAAGTCCTGCCCTATATGCCTTTGCATCTTAGACGCATTTTGATGAGCTTTTCTGTTGTTTAGACACGGATACAATCACGTAAGATATCCAAAGTGCATAATACTCCATTGTACTTAAAGGAACACGCCACCCAAAATCAGTAGTAATATATGTTCTTACCTTAACTTTCACGAGTTGAGTCATACCTCTCCTGCGCCGGTAGGTGCACTCAAACGCTCTGTGGCGCGGCGTGAATGTGTTAGCATGTTGCTATGCTAGCGGGCTCTGCCGTGGCCGTAGAGAGAGGAACATAGCAGTAATCAAACACCTCCACATTTTCCCTACTTAAATACAGTTGCACGAGTAGTTGATAAAAATGTGTACGTCACACAACATGAAACGTGGCGATTTTCCAAGCGAATAAACAGGAGAACTACAATGTGTGGCGCAATAGCACTTGGGAGTACTTCGACCTAGCGTGGTAATATTATTAACACCTAATTGTAGATCCTATCCACCACAGAGTTTAGAATCCATGCTGGATCGACCCTCAGCCTCTCCCTCCCCTCTGAGCGAGAGAGAGGCACACACACTAGAGATGGGCTATTATTTCAACCATAACTGCATAGCAAAACTTATCATCCATCAGCACCAAAGTTTGTTGACCAATTTTCAAAACCGCACCCACCCACCATCCGTTGGTTGTTTTAATGTAGGCTATATGGGTGATGCAGCGCTGCTGACGTGAGGCTAGAAAGCCCTTGCCTGTTCTAGAAAGACTGATCTAATGCAGCAAATATATTAAAAGGCTAAAGTCGTACATTGGCTAGGCCTATCCCCAGAATATCAGCAGCAAACTCAGTCTGTCGCGCAAAACAGTCTCCAAATAAAACCCACATCGGCCTGTTGCCTATTCTGCCAGCTTGTGACAATATATCGTCCAAAATGCTTGATTGCATTGCATTCTCCACATTTTTAGCTAAATTTTCATGTACCACATCAGCATTTTTGTTCAGTGAATCTTTTGTAAATTGCTTTACAATTACCGTCGGGCCTATAGGCCTATTGCCTGGCTTGCCTCAGCTTCGGTCACGTCCTTTTACAATTTTATCATTGTAAAAACGCAATTTGCCACATAATTTCAGCATGCTCCTGGACTACTAATTAATGCCTATTGTACTTTATTTTTTGCAAAAAGAAAGAAATCTTTGATAAAATAACAAGTCATTCACATTATAGGCTACTTTACACACTGTTATGTCAGGTTGACTGACAAGCCTGTTCTGACATTTTGACTGCACGAGCGCGTTTTTTTCAGACAGACATCGCAATTCATTTTATAGCAGGCCATCGGACAAATATGACACCTCGATATTAAAGAAACTCCGACTCCATTCATTCTGAAAGTCCACCGCACAACAGTGCAACGTGCATGTTCATGATTTCTGTTAAAGGAACCGTATGTAAGATTGTGGCCAAAACAGGTACTACAATCACTTTCAAATTACTGTAGAGCGGTGTATCCCTTAGCAACCGGATGACGAAACACTACTGACTTTGTGATTAGTAGATAGGTGGAGGGTGGCGCATTAGGCACAAACACAACATGACAACATCAACATCAGTTGAGGGCTGCAACTTCACTTTTTAAATGACAATATCCTGGCCAGACTACTGTTGTCAGTGATATAAGTATTTGAAATGAACATGATTTCTTAATGTCTAGTGACATATCAGGACAATTTTATGATTAATTGAAATACATTTTTTACATACGGTTCCTTTAATAACTGTCTTTTCACCCTAATGTTGGTGGTAATGCCAAATTCTGAAGCATGACCTACAGCAAAGAGCACTGACAGCATTAAACAGCCATCATTATATAACCAAGATTAATAATTAAATATCATACTTGTAATTATTCAAATGACTGTTAACAAGATTGTGTGTAATGCTTGATCTGGCAACGCAGTGGAGACTTGTCTTGTTGACTGACACACTTGCTTCATCACAAAATGTGTATTATGTGACCTGAGTTTGAACCAGTCTAAGCTGTAAAAGTGCATCTGCTATAAAGTCAACATTGTAAAAATCCCAATCAATATGTTCAATCTTATTTGTTTCCAAAAAAACAGTTAAACATTAGATTAACTGTTATGTTTAGAGACAGCCTATGTCTGTATCCAAACAATCTGATGGGCTTTGTCACTACACAGCAATTGTTTTGTATCATGGCTTGTACAAACAAACACTAAATGGTCATATACCATAATAACAAAACGCTTTAGATAATAGTTGGATTGTAATTGTTTAATAAATTACTTTCACATAATTGTATGGTTATTAGAATGCTGCAAAATTGAAACCAAGAAAGTTAGCTTGGCACATACATAAACAAAGACACAATTACCCAAGACATGTTGTGGTGTCATCTCTGCCAACACTTGAACAATGGCAACAATGAAAAAAAGGGCAACACTTAGTTCTCTTGAATGAAGTGCACCCCTAATATCAGGTTTAAAAAATGTGGAATAATGGCATATTATACACAACAAAATAAGTAAGCAGAGCTCTGAAAATGGCGTTGCAGTAGCATTAAAGGTACACTATGCAGGTTTAGGTATTTTTGGCGAGTGTAGAGCTCCCTCTAGAGTTGCGATGTATTTATATGTTACTCTGCTATTGTAAATAGCAAACTTCTCGTGACTAATCCCCCCTGTACACAATGCAAATGCTTTTGTTGTGGAGGTGAAGGATTAACAAAAGGCAAAAACTATCTCCAAAGAGCTATATCTACTGACAAGGTAATGTTTCACGATTCTCACAAGATGGTTTTCTCGGTAGGGACTCGCTAAGTCTATGCTGTATAGCTATGCTAGGTGAACGATTACAAGTTCGTTTACCATCAAACTGGCTTCATAAAGGTGAAAATCTTGCATAGTGTGCCTTTAATATGTTATGTAACCCAAGGACGTTGTCTTGTCCATTCATGATGTTTTGCAGCAGAAGCCAGTGAGTCTAGTTCTCATCTGCTGACTCCTGGCCAGGAGCTGCTCACGGAAACGTTCTGTCATCAAGAAGTAAAAGATGGGGTTGATGACACTGTGCGCGTAAGCCATCGGCCTTGTAACGATGTACACTGCCTTGATATTCACAATGGTGCACTTGGATGTTCTGCCCACTGGCAGTTGTGTAAGGATGCGTATGTTCCTCATGATGTGGTATGGCAAGTAGAGGAACAGGAACATGTATGCCGCTGCCCTCACGACACGCAACGGTCCCCTGAATGAGGTTGCCCGCCGCTGAAAGGCCTCCCCCTGAGTCTTCAGCATGGAGGCGATCTTCTGAGAGCTCCAGAAGAGGACCACCAGGGGCAGGATGTACCCCACGACCGTCAGACCCAAGCTGTAGCCCAGGAAGTCCCAGGACCTCGAGAGGCTGGCAAAGTCATGGCACACGGTGCCGTTCCAGCGGGCGTTGTCCTTGATGGCGTAGTAGACCAGAGGGGTCATCTCGAGGTTGACAAGGAGCCAGGTGAGGATGGAGATGCGGACGGCCATGCGTGGTGTCAGGAGGACGTGGCCGCGAGCAGGGTGGCAGAGCAGCAGGTAGCGGTCCAGACTGACCAGCGCCATGAAGAGGACGCTGGCGTACATGTTGACGAAGAGGATGTAGCGGTTGAGCACACAGCTGACTGGCGATGTCTCCGTCATGTCGTTGGCGTACAGGTAGGAGAGGCGCGGCAGAGCGCACACACAGATGATGTCGGACACCGCCAGGTTGTACAGGTAGACGTTGGTACTCCGCCATTCCTGCAGGCACAGCGGGTAACCCAGGACGACCACTAGGTTGCCCAGGAAACCCAAGGTAAACTCCAGGGCGTACACCGGGCAGAGGTAGTACTTCATGAGGACGTCGTCCAGTTCGGTACAGCTATCCGCCTGTCAGGAAAAACAGCATTTGTATCTGGGCAGGGACTGGCCACACGCCACACACTGGCCGTTTGTACTTCATAATTATCACTAATACTGTAGTTATCGCGCTCTGGAGCCTATTTTACTGCCTCTAGGAGTCCATTTGCAACTGGCCCTTCAGTAGGACTTTGTCAATAGAAGCCTAGAAGAAAACATTTGGTAACACTTTACTTGACAGTATCAACATAAGAGTAACATGACACTGTCATGACACATGAACCCTAACCTCTAACCCTAATCCTACACCTAACCCTAACTTGTGACAAAAAACGAATGTCACTTAATAACAGAAGCGTCATGTCACTCTTATGTCGATACTACCAAACAGTTATATATATATATATATTATTATAACAGTTATATATATTTGGGCTTTTTATGCCTTTAATTTTGATAGGACAGTAGAGAATGACAGGAAGCAAGTGGGAGAGAAAGTCGGGGTGGGATCCGGAAAGGACCATGGGGCGGGAATCGAACCCGGGTCTCTGGTGTACGGTGCAGGTGCCCCAGCCAGTCGCGCCACAGCTGGGGCCAACAGTTTCCTTTTTTAACTTTTTGACATTAATCCATTAGTAAAATCTTGATTTAGTAGTTTGTATGTGATTGAAATTCCTGACTACGACATTTCCTACTTTCACAATACTAAAACACAATTTTGTGGGAATTTTCCTCACAGAATTCCTTACTCCATTTTTGTAGAACATCTGGACATCTTTGAAGCATTCAATACTCAGCATGAAAACATACTTCTATGACCTAAATCTTCGAATGAATGCCAATAAATGATGATACCATGAAAACAGTTAAGTGAAGTAGTTTATGTGTACATCCCACCTTTCTTTAGGCCAGGTGCAGGACCGTCGTCGAAACACTGGTTTTAATTAAAAGGTTTGGAGCTAAACTCCATTGTGCCGACATTCCCTCTCTTCAAGTACAGTCAAAACAGTTCACTGGGCTGACTACCACACATAAACAATGTGTTTCCATCTAAAAACAATCATTGTTAGGACTTAAACACTTGATTGTCTGCTTACTATGTTGTAAACACATGTTAAGATCCAGTGTTAAATAAAATAGTCAGTCTGACAAATCTTCACACTATTACCATATCAATCGCTGTAAGTATCCATTTAAATTAAATTAAAAGTTCAGTCAACAGACAACAGTGAATGTGACTGACATTGTTTAGTTTTTTTCCAAACATATCTTTAGTCTGAGACAAGCTGATCTTACCATTGTGCTTGTCATTGGTGTTGCAATGGAAGGTAATGTTTTCTGCAAACAAGGATGCTGGTAGTTATCGGGAGGAAGTTGCCGTGTTTAGGGGTTGGAGACAGTGACTCAGAACCGCTGATACAAAGATAATTTGAAGGGAAGCTAATGAGAGTATAGTCATGCATTTTCCCATATACACAAAGGCCAAAGTCACAGGGTCATTGCATTAAAGACATGCTACACTCACAACTCACTCGAGACACTCACTGTACTTTTGGAGAGAGAGAAGCTCTCATATCCTCACACCACGTTCCTGCTCCACGTTGATTCCATACCATTACCTTACGTGGCAAGAATGTTTTTTTTTATTATTATCTGCAAAGGAGGAAGTTGATTATATGGTGCCCCATTTGTTCAAAGGGTTCCACAAACCGTCAACACTCTATTGGCCAAAGTCTGAGCAGCATGGATATGGCTCATCTCACTATTACTCACTGGCCATCTGGACATGCTAGCCTGGTGCCATGTCCACCTCATTGACCTATAGGAAATTCGATAGAGGAAAAATGACTTGAACGCAAAGATGAGCCGGAATTTTTGCTCGGAGACTCATGCGGAAGTCTTGTGCCCTGAGGTATCCGGCTTGATGTCACTATCATATTTTTTAACCACGGCGGCCTCCCTTGCAACAACGTTGGCGAATTTCACTCTCATTAAAAATAGGCAAGGTAATTTATCACTAAATTAACATTACAGATAGAAAAACTCACCCGAGACATTTTCCGCTTGCTAAACCATAGTAGGCAGATTAAATAACTTATTTATGCATTTCCTGTATTTGTTTTCCGAGCTGATCTCATGAAAATCATGTAAAGTCGGTTCCTCCGAGCTTACGAACAGCATAAAGGCGCTATTATTCATGGGTTTCATCAGGTCCCTTTCCACAGTTGTATAAAATCAAGCACGTAGATTATGAATGCAGACTGCATGCTTGATTAATCCACCTGTGGAAACTGGAAAGGGACCTGATGAAACCCATGAATAGCATGTAGCCGACCCCAAAGTAAATGTGCTTTACTTAGGCCTAACTGGAGCCATCGACATGTCTAAGCCACTTGTTATCAATGTCGTTCCAAAAGTAACTATCAGCAATGACATCATTATGTTTCCAGTATTAAAGGTAAACTATGCAGTATTGGCAATTTCCTTACTGTTTTCTCGGTTTTTGCTTCTTTTTCGCTGGCTCTGTCATGACGAATGTCTGAGAAACTCCATCGCTACCTTTTTCTAGCCGGTGCCTGGCGTATATGTTTATTTGAATGCAGTAAAGCAATTTGTTACACTCGTTATACTTCCTGACACTGAGGCCGTCGGCCCGCCGGCCCACAGTAACTAATCAACTAATCATTAACTTTATGTTGTACTATATTTTAGCTGCTGAAGCCATTCATGAACAAGCTAAAAATGGCCTACACAACAACTGCTGCCTATTGACCCCTTGCATGTGACGTCACGTTTTGTTCGCGCCACAGCAAAATAGCCTAGTGGACGGCAAGAACACGAATCAAATCAATGGGTTGTAATGGGACATATCGCACAGCTAGGAGATTATAGTGAGATTCAACCGTAGTAATGCCCTTCCACGACTGTTGGCTTATTGTTTGAAATACAACAACATCCCATGTTCTTGCATAGATATATTTTGGTTTGTTTTCTTTGTGTTTCGGGAGTATTTCAACCACAAAAGTGAACACGCTATAAAATATGGATGGCTATAAAAACTATGCCTTCATTATATAACTAAACATGAGAACATACTTTTATAACCCTTGAGCCAGCTCCTTACTATTTGATCTCAATGGCGATGCAGCATTTGTTTGCACCTCCAACAGCATGGCGTACCTGGTTACCTCCCAAAAACGACCTCAAACGCCCACAAATACCCGTATGTTTGTGTGAAAGAATTACAGTGATGGCCAAAAGTGTTGGCACCCATGCTAAAGTTGACTGAAAAGAGGAATATAAAATCATCTTTTGGAAATTGATCTTAATGCCTTAAGTGAAAAATGAGGAAATATCTAACCTTTAAGGACATCAATTGTCTTAGTGAATGAATAATGTATCATAAATAAATAAATGTTCTTCCTTAAAATACAGGGGTCATAAGTATTGACACCCCTATGTTAAATTCCCATAGAGACAGGCATATTTTTATATCTAACCTTTATGTGTTTGATGCTCATTGAGCTCAATGCAAATCAAACCAGCTAATAGGCTAACTGAAATAACATCCATGCCAATCTCTAGGTATGGTGAAGGGTATGTGATGATGTGGGGCTATTTTAATTCCAAAGGCCAAGGTAACTTTGTCAGGATGCACAGTATTCTGGATCCATGAAATAACTGGCCTTTAAAAATAAAAATCTGCCTGTCTCTATGGGAATTGTACACATTTACAAACACATGTGGTTATATGTTTACATGTTTTCTTTTAAACAATAATAATAAATAATAATCAATAATAATAATACTGTTTTTCTGATTTTGTGCTCCGTTCTATTTTAGGCCATTGAGGGTTGAACAAATAACAACCATAACTGCAAATCATATGAACATAAATCTGTGCATTGGCATAGAAAATAAGAGCAACATCTGCATGCCCTTTCTGTGTATGCCCTTGTGTGGCTGTGTTACCATGGTTCCATGTGATTATGTAATAACAGAGAAAAGGAGATTGGGGGAGTGGGGTTAAGTGAAAACAAACAGAGACAAAAGGTGCAGCGTAATAGCCTGCATACCCATGACACCAAGACAGACAACAAACATATTAACAGAAAATACAAAGTAAAATATAGCTGCAAGCGGCAAAGCCGGGCCCAAGCACCTGCGGTCCGAGACCCATGACATTTCGGAATCCAGCATGCACCCATTCGTCAAATGCACGTTTCTGATGTGTGTGCTATTTGTTTTTGCATTGGAAGCACTTACTCACTTCCTGTTGGATGTGACATTTTACCTCAATGATATTCACTAGGTGGCGTTACACCACAAATATGTGGGGTACAATGATGTGCTTCCAGGTAACCAATTTATGACATACATTTTGTGATATACAGTGCAACAATTGACAAGTTTAAAAACTCCTTTCAGTCTACCCACTGGGGGAGGGGGGGACCTCCCTAAGACCTCCCCATGTATTTGTCTTAGGGAGGTCCATATCCCAACCAACTCTGCTGACCACAAGACTCCATGACATAAGAGGGCGCTATAGAGTCCCTGGGCCACACTTGTGGCCAAATCTCTGTCCCAGATTAGAGACTATGGTTGCCAAATTTCATAATTTGTCGCCCGTGTCAACCATTTATTTCAGCCTACTTGGAAGAGGTAAGACCACTGAAATAGCCATTATATCTGTTGCCAGATGGTGATGCTATGCCAGACATTTATTTTGGACATATGAATATCATAATTACCATGATAATCAATAAACTGTGAAGTTTTAGCCAAATCAACCAATGCTTTGTGACTTAATGACACATTTTGCGTTTATTCATTTTGTGTTTATTATTAATTCCATCACCATTTCGACATATTTTAACATATCAACAATCCCTTCACTATTTAACATCAACAACATAACATAACAGTAACAAAAAAAAGTAGTACTCGTGAGTAGCTTGCGCAGGGTCCCTAAGCATAAAACGAAGCAACAGCAACGTAGTTAGCCGGAGTTTATTAGAGCAGACTGTTAATCTCACAGAACACTGAGATCTCACACTGAGCATGACGTCTATTGCCGGAAGGTAATGACTTATATGGACTTTCCTTTGAGAGGAGCTAGGAGGGGAACAGTTGGAAAGTGTTCTTAACAGTCTTCTGTAATGACCGTATTGTCATTTTCGGGTCAAATGGTCTTTTGAATGGGAGTGCTAGAGGTACACTATTTTCATGCGATCAAACGATGATCGCATCAAAATCGCTATTTTTAAAACACTAAGACACAACATGAAACTTTGCTCTAAGTATCACCACGGTCTCTACACATGACCTCGAGCATTGAGAACATTGCTTGTGCACACAGAGTTTACTAAAAAGAAAGGTTTTGAAAAACTCACTTCTTGACTGTCAAGATGGCGGCAAGCGGAAAAACCAACTGCTAAAGTGAATTGTTGAAAACCTTCTTTTAAGGAAATTCTGTGTACACAAAATGTTTGTCAATGCTCGAGCTCAATCTTAAAAGTGATGCTTCCATCCTAATTATGCTTTTAAACTCAGGTACATTCACAAAAAGACCCTAGGTTGCACTTTTGCACTCTAGGTTGAGTTACGCTTTAACGGCGAAGCAAGACCCCTCCAGTAGCGCATTGGGGTCCGGTTCACCCTGTCGGGACTTATTTTCCTGATAATGACCAGCGTATACATGATCCCTTACATAATGCAAAAATCTTTTAACTTGATATGGTTCTGATGACCCACCTGGAGAAGTTTGTCAAAACCGATCATGTGTCACGACTGCAATAGCCACTGTAACTGTAATTATTGTAGGTGGCGAGGTATGCAAATTCATCATATCGCTATTTCAGCACATTACATTAAAGGAGAATTCCGGTGTGATATTGACCTAAAGTGTGTTGAAACATGATACCGAGTGTAAACGTATGTCTCATAGCCCATCTCGGCTTGTCCCCTGCACTCCAAAATCTGGCGCTAGTTAGCCAATGCTACCAACAGCTTTTTCAATGGTGGTGCTTCGGCATCGGGCACTGGCACCATGTTGAATTAAGTCGAGCGACGAGTAAGAATGGTATGATATGGGATCATTTCTTCCAGTAGCAGCAACTGGAATCCATGCATTTCCACAGAATTATTTTTGGAATCTGATCCCTTATCATACCTGTTCATTCTTACTCGACTTATCGTGACTAAATTCAAGATGGCTGCAAACGCTAAACTTCGTGAAGATACTGTCTGTATAAATCGTCTTGTAAGTAAACTACCAGTGCTTTTTCAAAGTTCTCAATGTCTCGTTTTAAATCTCAGGGCCCTCGGAAGTCTACCAATGAAGTGTGGAGATACATTGAGCCTCGTAAATGGTGTAAAACAGTGATTTATTTGCATGGCTAGCCCGATGCCGAAGCACCACCAGCTGTTGGTAGCATCGGCTAACTAGCGCCAGATTTTGGAGTGCAGGGGACAAGCCGAGATGGGCTATGAGACATACGTTCACACTCTGTATCATGTTTCAACACACTTTAGGTCAATATCACACCGGAAAAACATATCAAAAAAGCTTCTCAATTTAGAATCACCAACATCTCAACATAATTTTTACCAACTTTGACATGAATCGGATTAATTGTCTAGGGGTGCATCCGAATACCCATACTAGCGTACTGTACAGTAGGCGAGACCCAGTACGCCACAGTAGTAGTACGTCCGAATTCTTAGTAGACATCGACTAGTAGGCGAAAAGTACCCGGATGGCCTACTACCTCCACAGTATACAACGGATGGTCACTACGCTATCCCACAATGCAGCGGGAGCCCGATAACCGTAGAAGAAGACGAGCCGCCGGGAAAATCAAATCGGACAAAATGGCTGACATGATGGAGGTCACGGCAGCTACTTCTGCCGATGTTTATAAATGTAAGTATATTAGGAGAAATGTTGAATTTAAATGTTGGGTGTTTCGAAAATACGTTATGTATATCAGTTGAGTTGAGGTAAGTTGTGAGGGTCTGGTTTCAACCGGGCTAATAAGTTGTATTTGCTATTGTATTATCAGGAGAAGAAATTAATTCAGGTAAATGTTCGTCGGTAGGCTATCTCGTTATGTCTGTTTTTATTTTGGTGTACGTTTTATTTTACTATCAACTTTAAAGAAGAATTCGTCATGTACGTTAAATCTGTCGTGTACGTTAAATGTATGAAGCTGGCGCTATCTTGGGCTTGATTATCTTAAAGTTAACGTTACGTTACCTTAACGTGCGCTGAGGTAAATGTAAACAGTGTTTGCTTCATAAAAGTATTTAACATTAGCGTTATCAGTCTACCTTACTTTTGCCTTCTGCGGTTTTTATTCACTATCTACTGTAAATACAATGGGCTAGTGTAGCCTAACTAACGACTACGTATGAATACAATAAGTTAAACGTTTTGCTATCAGAATTTTATGTTGTGTGATGTCTGCCTCATGTATTATGTTATATAACCTTATAAGAAAGCTATTGACATGGACAAGTAATGCATGCTAAGTTAATACTGTCTTATATTCTGTTGCAGCTAAGGCAGACACACTGTGCTATTTAATTTAATAATTTCACTAGCAATATTACTACCCTCATCAACCCAGTTAAAATTAACTTGCATTCCCATGAGGCCTTAGCCCTTGTAACATGCTTGTGCAACTTTGCTGTAGTGCTTGTTGTCATTATTGTTTCTCTATCATTTTTAGGTTTAAGTAGCAACTACAACATGTGTTACAGCATCCCAATATGCTGACATCAAGAGAGCAGATGCAAGAACGGCCCCAAAGATCTGTCTTCCCTGGATGACAGCCTGACCTGCAGCTTAATCCTGTGAAAACATCTGACATCATAAGTGAGTAGCCTATGTCAAGTTTAAAATGTTATAGGGTAATTTTGTGTCAAATCTGACAAGGTGGTAGCTACACAATCTCAGATTTTGTTCAACCTGTCCATATCATGAATGGTTTCCAAAGCCAATGGCTGTATTTGTTGTTTCATATCTTCATATTTTTCCCTTGATTATGCTTCTGTGACAACCTAACATTTACATGTATTCATTCATTTATTTGTCAGACACATCCAAAGTGATTTACAGCAGTAGAATTACATTTGATCTATTAACATTTAACCATTTTAACATTGTAGCTACAGAGCTACAGCAAAACTACAGTGCAGAGGAGAAGCTAGGACTGCATCTGTCAATACTAGTACTGAGGAATAGGAGTGCCTAAAACATAAATATGAAGCAATGGTTGGGCATTAACAAAGTCCTTTTAGGCAAGTCCCTCCACTCGGCGGCCATTTGACAACGATTTTTTGGGCACTCGTCGGGCATCCATTTCGGCAGAAATGCGCGTGCGCAAGGCTTCACGACACCAATCTTGCTCCAGCGGCTAGATCACAACACATGATTGGCACGATGACTTCACAACACACCATATGATTGGCTCAATGTATTCACATCACACCACATGATTGGCTCAATGTATTCACATGTCAACGTTTTGCCGAGGAAGGGGTGGGATATGTGTAGACAACGGCCATATTGACGTGACAAACTAGCCCCATGCATTTCTATGGAGTATTTTTTGAGTGCTGTGTCTCCACATTAGAAAGTCTCTGGCATTAATATCATAAATAGTGTTATTAATAGGCTAGTCTGCTCTAACTTTGTAGGAAACTGCATTTATCTATGAAGGAAACATTATAAATATTGATCTTTGAGGAAGTGGAGACTGGTTTATTTCGCTCCACAGTTCCAGATCTGTTTATATCTTAATTTAATAAACAGACAATTCAAAGTATTTAGAATAGTTTGTTTCTGTAGTATTTTTCTGACTGTGTTCTTCTCTTATTTATGTTTTACAGATTGCATCACCCCCAACATGTGTAGAGGAAACCAAACGACCAGAAGAGACACTCAATAACACATAAACACACACACACACACCAGTGCCTGAGTACTAGGGGTGTAATGATACACAAAACTGGCTTGTACCTCAGTTTTGTCATTAGGTTCATTTTTGCCACTGCTAACCTAAAGTTCATTAACAATATATGTTCTCAATGGAAGTAGTATTTTTAAAAAGCGTCAATTGTTTTTTGATGTTAGTTGAGTAAACTGACATAATGGTCACCACTTATAATGTTCATGGCATAACATTCTACTGTTGATTACTGTTAAAGGCTGCATTTGCATCTGTATTGAACATCCTGTACCTAAATGGTAAGGTATGAATAGGTTTACCTTTACACCCCTACTGTGCGTGCCCATTTTATGTTTATATAATAAACATTAATATATAAATGTGACCATTCCTTTTCTACTGTAAAATGTTTTTGAATCTGTTTCAAATTTATTTAAAAACGACTGCAAGAAGGTTTTGCTCAATTGTTTAAATGAGCATAGGCAGTCCAGTGGTCTTTGTCTGAACTAGCTCAGTTTGAAATTAATGTCCAGGGAGTTTGAGGAGAGAGAGCTGTAGGAAAAGTAGCCAACTGCCTTCATATGATTAAAGCCAAGACAAATAATTAATTAATTGTCCTATAACATGTGATTTTCGATTAGGGCTGATCCTGTTCTTGGTTAACTTGTTCTTAAACTGTAGCTGTCAACTATTATATCAAGCAGCTACCTGTATCACCTGAACTAAAGTTTTCAGTCGAAGGGGTGAGATGTTTGTTTGGCAGATGCTTTTGTCCAAAGAGATTCACGATAGCCTATGTAGCCTAGGCTAAGCTGTTCAACTAGTTGTATAGTGTAGTTGTTGTGCAAACAATAAGCTCTATGTCAGGGGTCTCAAACTCAAATGAGCTGGGGGCCAATTCTGCCAAAGTCATCTGATTGGAGGGCCGGCTATTTCTGAAAATGCAATGTTCTTTTTTTCAAATACCATACAAAACTGCAAACAGAAAGTGCAAGTGTTTTTATCTAGTTTTAGACACCTGTGCTAGCAACCTTAGCTTATAAATAAAATAATGATAAAATAAATATTAATACAAATTATAAAACAAACGAAAAGCATAAAAACAGGTATGTGTGTGTTTCACACCAAATAAAATATAAGAAAGCAACACCATTGGATTTTTATATCAAAATTTCAAAAGGCCATGGCTTGAAAGTGGTCAGAGATAAAGTCCTACTGTAAATGTAAAAATCTTTGAGTAGCCTAAAACAAAATTTTATGAAGGGGGTAAATTTACCCATCTAATTTGCCACTGGATGGCAAGCACCTCAAATTATATGCACCTTTCAGTAAATACTGGATGAACATATTTGAGCAGGTTTACTTTCCTTTTTTCATATTAGGCCTACCCACATAACAAATTAACAGGAAAACATCTAAGATGTATACCAACACCTAAGATGTTTATGGTTTCTAAACCACAAGGCCTACAATAAAGTATTCTGGTCAAATCAGTTCCTATCGCGGGTAATCTGAGTACCCAGAAGTTCGCATCATATTGCGGGTGACTTTGTAGTTTAGAGCCCTATTTCTACTAGCCCTGCTGTCTGTATCACGTCCATTACGGACACTATCATCACGATTACCACTGCAACCTCCAAGCTATGTTGGGCAGAGGGTCGAAATAAGCATGGTATGCTTAATGGACACCGTCGTATAGGCTACACGCAGACGCACCTCCATTCAATAGACGATGGATCATAATCTCCAAAAGGATATTCTCCTTCAGATTTAGAATAGGTGAATAACATAGCCTACCTAAGACTTCATCACACGTAAACGTTTTTCAACATTTGTTGTAGCCTAGGCCTATTTCTGCTTAATTTCTGCTTCAATTTATGCAACACTATGGCCTGCATCGCTTCCGCGTCATTACAAATGCACGTCTTTGTGTTTCTCGCCTGTAGCCTTCCTGAAAACTTTGCGCAGCGATTTTGGGTTTGAATGAAGCTCTGGATGTCTACATAGTGGAGCAGAGTACTAATGAGATTTGTCACCGTACTTGGAACTATCGTCTATTTTAATCAGTATCGTTGTTTGTCGCAATTAAAAATAGTCTCAAGGGCCGGATTACATTATTATTTTGACATACGTCGCGGGCCGGAATTGGGCCGGACGCGGGCCGGGTGTTTGAGACCCCTGCTCTACGTTATTCTTCAGACTTGTTTGATTATCAGATGATTTTGTTCTGTCAAGTAACGTGGTTTTTGTTGTATCTTTAGCTCGGTCAGCTTGCGTTAAGCAAGTTCAACAGTGGGGGAGAATTTAACGGGGGCATACAAATGTCTTCCCCAGCTCCTACAGAAATGCATAAAAAGCTGCTTTCGCGATGATCTAGGCCTACTACGGCAATGTCGAGTGCCATTCTCGATGCGCAGGATATCTCCAATTACATTCAATCGTAGTATCGCTATAATAACACTAAAGATAGGAGGACCGGGCTCTGTAGTTCTTCGAGGTTACTGTAGTTTTTCGCGGCGTGCGTCATGTGTGTCGGCGTCACATGTAAACATCCGGGGTCAAAGGACAGGCAAGATGGCTGCCCAGTACGTCCGAATTGTATGCCTACTACTCGCTCGCATACATAAATAACGTACTAAATTGACGGTTGAGTAGTACGTTCTAACCGACGTTAGTATGTACTGACTATTCGGATGCACCCTAGGAGAAGAATTGCTATTGCGACAACATTTTATCTGATTCTTCTACTCATGTCATAGATTTGATCAATGAAATGACATAATACAGGATATTGCACACTGATGAGAAAGTTGCAGTCGCCTAAGCGATGAGACCGTATCAGTCTTTGTTTATCTGATCTTTTATACATTTGCTTGTGAGGCCACAGGAGGTATACTAAGTGAGGAGAAACACACTAAAGTAAATTGAAGTGCCTGTCTCAGGTGTTTTTCTCCTGAAGTCCCACAGCAAAGAGCACAACTGACAGCATTAAACAGCCATCATTATATAACCAAGATTAATAATTAAATATCATACCTGTAATTATTCAAATGGCTGTTGTAAACAAGATTGTGTGTAATGCAGTTTCATCTGGCAACACAATGGAGACTTGTCTTGTTGACTGACACACCTGCCTCATCACAAAATGCGTATTATATGACCTAAATTTGAACCAGTCTAAGCTATGTGCACCTGCTATAAAGTCAACATTGAACATATTGATCTTGACAGTAGCGGTTTAGGCATAGGCGAAGCGGGCAGCCGCCAGGGCGGCATCTTGCTGAGGGTGGCACGAGTGCTCGCAAAAGAAAAAGAAGCACACTGAAGAAGGCGCTTCGCCGAATCATGTCTGTGCAATAAACACATTTTGTATGCAAAGTGCGGCCTTTTTTCTTCCTTGTACAAACATAGCTTGCACAAACTATGGTCATATACCATAATAACAAAAAGCTTTAGATAATACAGTAGTTTGAATGTTATTGTAATTGTTTAATAAATTACTTACATAATTTACTTTGTTTTAATAATTTACTAGATAACTACATAATCATAGAGACATAATATTACTATGTTATGTTACACAAGGGTGTTGTTTTAATAATAATAATAATAATAATGGCTTAAATTTGTATAGCGCCTTTCAGGATACCCAAGGTCGCTTAACAAACAAAATGAAGGAGTTGGGAAGTCCTTGGAGAACAAATTAGATGTTTTTGAACACACCTACTACAGTAGGGTGGGGGCAGTGTGTATGTGGAGGGGTAGAATCTTCCATAGACTGGGGGCAGCAGCGCAGAAGGCTCTGTCCCCAAAGGGCGCGGGGAATGGCAAGCTGATTCTTGTCAGAGGACCGCAGGGACTGTGATTGACTGTAAGGGTGGAGGAGATCAGTAAGATACTGGGGTGCAAGTGCGTGGAGGGATTTGTAGGTGAGAAGGATTTTGAAATTGATTTGTGACTTGACTGGCAAGTGCATGGAGGGATTTGTAGGTGAGAAGGATTTTGAAATTGATTTGTGACTTGACTGGCAGCCAGCAAAGCTGTATAAGGATGGGGAATGATGTGCTGCCAGGGTTTTGTGCGTGTTAAGACCCTGGCAGCTGAGTTCTGGACATATTGTAGCCTGTCAAGGGCCTTTCTGGGCAGACCAGACAGGACATCATTGATAGATAGATAGATAGATAGATAGATAGATAGATAGATACTTTATTGATCCCCAAGGGGATCAATTACTATCATTAGTCCAGACGGGAGGTTCTTGGAGATGAATCGTTTCCTGCTTGAAAGATAAGACCGGAACCAGGTGAGTGTGTCAGTGAGGCTGATGAATTCAGAGAGGCGGTGGAGGAGGATGATGTGAGAGACGGTGTCAAAGGATGCAGAGAGGTACAGGAGGATGAGGATGCTGACAAGACTGTTGTCAGTGGCGATGAGGTCATTTGTGATTTCAATGAGGGAGGTCTCTCTGCTGTGGTGTGCTCTGAAGCCAGATTGGAGGGGTTCGAAGAGATCGTGATGGGACTGAGGAGATTGGGCGGTAGTTGTTGGGGTCATCCCGGTCAAGACCAGGTTTTTTGAGGGTTGGGATGACTGCAGTCATTGTAAAGCTGGTAGGCACCACTCCACTCTCCAGTGAGGTATTAATTATGTTGGCCATTGTATGGCATGAGGTGGGGAGACATGCCTTGACAAGGGTGGTGGGCATTGGGTCCCGTTTGCTTGTCTTGTCCATTCATGATGTTTTGCAGCAGAAGCCAGTGAGTCTAGTTCTCATCTGCTGACCCCTGGCCAGGAGCTGCTCACGGAAACGTTCTGTCATCAAGAAGTAAAAGATGGGGTTGATGACGCTGTGTGCGTAAGCCATCGGCCTTGTTATGATGTACACCACCTCGATTTTCACGATGGTGCATGTGGACATACTGCCAACCTGCAGTCGTGTAAGGATGCGTATGTTCCTCATCATGTGGTATGGCAAGTAAAGGAGCAGGAACATGTATGCCGCTGCCCTCACTACACGCAGTGGCCTCCTAAATGAGGTTGCCCGCCGCTGAAAGGCCTCCCCCTGAGTCTTCAGCATGGAGGCGATCTTCTGAGAGCTCCAGAAGAGGACCACCAGGGGCAGGATGTACCCCACGACCGTCAGACCCAAGCTGTAGCCCAGGAAGTCCCAGGACCTCGAGAGGCTGGCAAAGTCATGGCACACGGTGCCGTTCCAGCGGGCGTTGTCCTTGATGGCGTAGTAGACCAGAGGGGTCATCTCGAGGTTGACAAGGAGCCAGGTGAGGATGGAGATGCGGACGGCCATGCGTGGTGTCAGGAGGACGTGGCCGCGAGCAGGGTGGCAGAGCAGCAGGTAGCGGTCCAGACTGACCAGCGCCATGAAGAGGACACTGGCGTACATGTTGACGAAGAGGATGTAGCGGTTGAGAACACAGCTGACCATAGATGTTTCTTCCATGTTGTTGGCGTACAGGTAGGAGAGGCGCGGCAGAGCGCACACACAGATGATGTCGGACACCGCCAGGTTGTACAGGTAGACGTTGGTACTCCGCCATTCCTGCAGGCACAGCGGGTAACCCAGGACGACCACTAGGTTACCCAGGAAACCCAAGGTAAACTCCAGGGCGTACATAGGACAGAGGTAGTACTTCATGAGGACGTCGTCCAGTTCCGTACAGCTATCCGCCTGTCACAAGAAAAAAAAAACAGTATCTGGGCAAGGGCGCCTGCAGGAATAAATGTGAATAAATGCACACCCATCAATCCCACCCCCTCTCCCCCAATCTCAATTATTTGCCCATTTCCCAAGAGCAAGTTTGTGCATTGCTCAGCTAATAATGCAGCCTACAAAGTACTTTATTAGACAGTAGCCACTCCAGCGGGAGAAGCGTTAATCCATTTTGCGCACGCATTGTCCTAAGAGTAACATATGCATGCAGTGTAGCATCCAGATAGCATTACCCCTCCGGCCTTCCCACTACCCTTTTAAAGCTTCCTCCTCTCAGGCATAGGCCAGGTGAACATCTCACCTTATAGGCACATCAACGTAGAGGTAACAGGTAGCCAAAACTGGTAACTGGTAAATACATTTAACTGTAAATTTCATAACAGATAAATACACTCAGAGTGAAGACCTTGACCGACATAATTTTTAGGTAGGAAAGTAAATAAGCATCCAGTTATTATACCATTTTATTACAGTGCATAAAAATGCACTGTACTGTTCTTTCTAGGCCTCTTCTTATTATCTTCTAACGCAGTTAATGCAGCTTCAACCGTTTAACGTAAAAACTTAATTCAAACTATGTTACGTAGGTCTTACTTAGGACATGTGTGCTTTGTATTCTTCATCTCTGTAACTTTTATACTTTTTAAACTATTAATTAAAAACTATTCAAAATTTCCCCATAGACTTAACATTGGGCTGATGACATCACAATAGGGCCATTAAGCAATTCGAATCTTGTGCCAGGTGTTCAGGCCACCTGCAGCAACTGCCAGTCTCAGGCTTTAAACATACAATCTGGCTCTCTCAAGACTACACATCCTGCTCAACTGTTTCCTACAGCAGGGGTTCCCAAACTTTTCAACCCGCGACCCCCAAAATAACCGTGCCAGAGACTGGCGACCCCCACTATCCCTGGATGTGACTCAAAAAATAAAATAAAATGTGCGCACTGGCCATACCCACTGGCTTATCCAAACACGGGCTTAACGACAACACAAAAGAACAGAGCAGCCTGTTATGATTTTACATATAGAACTTTACTATATGATAAAAGCAGAATACCTTAGTCAAAAAATAATATCCATGAGTGCACATTATTGCTGTCATGTGCAAACGTAACTTTGAAACATTACTTTAATTTCCATTTTAAAGCAACACCAAAGCACTTTTCCTGTCGCACGCACGCTTGTTTATCCAGCACTGGCTTTGGAAATAACGATGTCTACAGACAAGGTAGAGTACGTTGCATGATTTTATGAAAGTATAATGTATTGCGACATCAGAAGCAAGTCAAATTTGTAGTTTCTTATGTCTCATTCCATCGAACTACAGATCCGCTACCCGATCTGGCAAACTTGCGGTTATAGCCGATAGAGGGTCGTGAAGAGAATGCAGAAGTGCCGTTCACCCTGTTACGAGTTGATGGTTTTTGACGTTTCAGCGTTAATCTCATCTAATGAGATGGATGCGCGCTATGCGCGGAACACAGCAAGTCCATTCTTGGTTTAATTGTGGAGACGGCCACACGGAGATCATCCTCCACATTTAGACGCGATCTGTATTTGTTTTTAATATATTTCAGTGCAAAGAACGGCGTCAGTACGTCCATCGCGGCCTTGGATAGCTGTGGATATTCCCTCTCGACTAAAATCCAGAACTCAGCAACCGTCTTGGAATTAAACTCTGTCTTTAAAGTGCGGTCACATGACAGCTCAACCAGTGCGTCCTCCATGCCGGCTGACAGATGACTTGCGGTGGTTACAGTGAATGGTGATCTCATCCAGTCATCATTTTTCAGAATTTTATTTTTTCCAAATTTATTTGATTTATGGAAATCATTTCGCGACCTACCCCTCGCGACCCACACTTTGGGAACCCCTGTCCTACAGGGCCACCATAGTTTCCTCTGCCCACAACTGTTTAAAAATAAAAGTCTTCACTACAATAATTCCCTATTAAATAATTTAACCATTTAAACAATCCACCTATTTAACTGTTCAGCCATTCCAACTATACTTAACCACCAACTACCTAGCAACCAACATAGCAACCACCTCAAGTACCCTAGCAACAGCCTAGCAACCACTTCCACAGTTCCAACCTAGCAACCAATATAGCATGAGTTTAACATAGCAACCACCACAACTAACCTAGCAACAGCCTAGCAACCACCTCAAGTACCCTAGCAACAGCATAGCAACCACCATAACTACCCTAGCAACAGCCTAGCAACCACCTCAAGTACCCAAGCAACAGCCTAGCAACCATGTAAAATACCCTAACAACAGCCTAGTAACCACTTCCACAGTTACAACCTAGCAACCAATATAGCAACCAATGAGTTTAACCTAGCAACCAGCATAGCAACCACCACAACTAACCTAGCAACAGCATAGTAACCATGTTAAATACCCTAACAGCAGCCTAGCAACCACTTTTATAATGACAACCTAGCAACCAACATAGTAATCAACATGATTAACCTAGCAACCAGCATAGCAATGGCATAACTACACTAGCAACAGCCTAGCAACCACCTCAAACACCATAGCAACAGCCTAGCAACCTAGCTAAGTAACATGGTAAGCATAGTTAGCATTGTTAACATAATTAACATTGTTAATATAACTGCTAGCAAACATTAGCTGAGTTAGCTAAGTAACATGGTTAGCATAGTTAACATGGTTAGCATAACTGCTAGAAAATATTAACTAGGTTGGCTAAGTAACATGGTTAGCATAGTTAGCATCATTAACATTGCTAACATAGCGCAGCGAAGCGGCGGTCATATAGGTTTAGGTTTAGTCAGTTCTTTTTCGCATGCCCAAATTTCCGTCAATGATTCCCGGGACACTGAAAGACCGGGGTACACGGAACTTGGTGGGCATGTAACCCCAAATGTATAGCATGGAACCATCGTTTTTCGTTTTGATCTGTAGCCCCCCCGCTGGACTGGACCCCCGAAAGGAGGGTAGGGCAGACACAGTTTTCTGTGAATATCTCGAGAACCGTAGGGTTTAGGAGGACCATTTTTTTTGTTGTTGATCTCAAGGGGCCATGTCAACCCATTCCATAACCACTCATTTCATGTATAGCGCCACCTAGTTAAACACAAAAAAGTAAAAATGAGGTGTTGTAATCGCAGGTATCTGTGACCTAACATAGTCAAAACTGCACGAAATTGGAAGTGTAGGATCATTATGACACCCTCTGTATGCACGCCAAGTTTCGTGGAATTCCGTTCATGGGGGGCCACACAATAAATTAATTTATGTTACTATACACCAACTGGCCTGTAGGTGGCCAGAGACAGTTTTCTGTGAATATCTCGAGAACCGTAGGGCCTAGGAGGTCCACCTTTTTTATGTATGTTGGTCTTAAGGGGGCATGTCAACCCATCCCATTACCACTTATTTCATGTATAGCGCCACCTAGTTAAAAATTAAAAAGCAAAAAATTAGGTGTTTTCATCACAATATCTCTCTGGCTGACAAGGTCAAAACTGCACAAATAAAATTTACAATAAAATAATGTATGTGTACATTTAGTGACGTACACAAACAAGGATTCCCGGGACACTGAAAGACCGGGGTACACAAAACTTGGTGGGCATGTAACCCCACATGGATAGCATGGAACCGTCGTTTTTCGTTTTGATCTGTAGCCCCCCCGCTGGACTGGACCCCCCGAAAGGAGGGTAGGGCAGACACAGTTCTCTGTGAATATCTTGAGAACTGTAGGGACTAGGATGACCATTTTTTTCCGTATGTTTGCTTCCAGGGGTCATGTTAACCCTTAGAACCCGATTGACGCAAAGTGCGTCAAAAAACACACCCTTTCTTCTCTGTTACATTGCTCCGGAACGGTTCATTGCAGCGAGATGAAACCTTTATTGCACGACAGAGCAGAAGTGGGGCTTTCCAACGAGACTACACACTTGTCTGTACGATCAAGTATGAAAATTAAAAAAAATCATGAAATTAAATCAAATTGCATCATATTTACAGTCTATACTTCTCTGCATTCACCTGCACACACATTACTCTAGTTTGAATTACTCGCGAACCCGTGATCGCATCGATATGGCAAGCATATCAGATGAAAGAGGGGGCACAGGGCTATCCATTGGTACCATGTTTATCGATCCTTCTGGCTTATAAAACCAGACGAAGTGACTGCAAAATAATAACGTCATGTACACAAACCAACGCTGCACACTCATTACTCTCGTTTGAATTACTCGCGGACCCGTGATCGCATAGATATGCCACGCATGTCAGATGAAAGAGGAGACTCAGAGCTATCATTTGATACCAAGTACATCCTTCTGGGTTATAAAACAGACGAAGTGACAGCAAAATAATAACTTCATATAGCTGGACTTACCCCATGTTTGTGTCTGTTCTTGTGGCAAAGCATGTTTATAATCCAATGCTATCATGTGTTTCTCTATGGCAAAGCATGTTCATATTCCGGTTTTGAGATCCTAGCAAATTCCTGCATGGCATCCAATTCAAGGCTCACATTGCATCCCAATTTGTTCAACAAATAAACACCTTTTTTGCCTTTACTTTGTTCATGGCAATGCAGTTAAGACTTGAGAATTATTATGACTGCATACACACAGGCATGCAGGCTAACACGCAACCTCGGGTCAAGTCAGGTCAGATCAGTTCGTGTCACAGATATGGAGCGCAGAAAGGTCATTTTTCATCACTAAATAAAAAATGGCATTTATTTCCGTAAATCACATAGCAAATATTTCTGTAAATTGCTCAGCCCCAGAGTATCCCTCCAACATGGCAATTATATTGCCCGATTCAGGACAGTCTGCCCTACACACACATGAAATGCATGTAGAGCTGTGAGCTTGCAGTGGTGAGATACATGTCGAAATATAAGAATTTTTATAATACACTTTTTATATTTTAATTCTTTAAAAATCAAAATAAAATCAATGCTAGTATTAATACATGAAATGATGGCAGATCTGAATAGCCTAAACTCTCCTGAAAAAAACAATATATAATATATGTGTGTGGCACTTACAATGACCAGAATAAATCCTTATGAATAAAGGTAGTGAAAATGCCCTAAAAACAGCTTAGGGTTCTAAGGGTTAACCCATTTCATGTGCACACATATGCACAAACAGATACAGTATACACACACACATACATTCACAGTAATCATACGTATGACACATACTCACACAGTAGGCATATGTATGCTTGCATGCACAGGCACATACGCAGGCACACACACAAGCACGCACGCACACACACACACACACACACACACACATAACATAAACATGTACATGCACACAATTCAAGAATTTCTCAGAATTATGAACAGGCAAGATGGAGGTGGGGTTGTATAAAATGAATTTTACATGTGAAATCTATGAACTAATCATGTTTTGGTACTTGTTGTCTAGCAGATATCAGTGAGAATTGAGTGTGGATAATGCAATTTAGTGAGACAGTTAGAATCATAGGCCTTTCAGCGTGATTTATTTTTGTACCGCTCTGCGGTACATCTAGTTAACATAATTGCTAGCAAACATTAGCTAAGTTAGCTAGGTAACATGGTTAACATTGTTAACATTGTTAGCATAACTGCTAGTAAACATTAGCTAAGTTATCTGTTAACACTATATTTTACATTATATGCTTTGCATTTTCATGCACTGGTAATTCCTTGGAATTGCCTAACATTGTTTGCTAGTAAGCAGCAACAAGTAGGCTACAAGTTCTGTAATTGCTGCCTATGTGCACTGCCATTCTCTATCCTGCGCTAACAAAATGTGTGTGTTCCAAGTAGCCTAGTGCATAATTCTGCTTTATAAAGTTGATCAAATCCATTTGGGTATTTTACAGAAATACAGTATGAAATTAGCCTACTGTCATGCACAGTGTTGGGAGTAATGCGTTACAAAAGTAATGTAATTACTGTAATATATTGCTGTTTGCGGTAACGCGGTAATGTAAGGCATTACAAAAAGAAAATTGGGTAATATTTACTCGGTACAAACTTCAGTAACGCGCGTTACAATGCATTTTAAGCCAAAATGAAGCGCTTGTTTTGTTTTGATACATATTCGCAAACACCACCGCGAGAACAACAGACGAGAAAAAATCGGCGCAAAATAGTAGAACGTATCTCCTGATACTGGTTGAAGATGACTGTGGCTGCAGCAGACTCAAAGTCGGACTCTATTTGCGGGATGGACATAAGCCTACGCTCATTATTTTCAGCTTGTCAGAGACAAGGATATGAAGAACATAATAGTTAGTGCACTTTGTGTGCGAAACCGAAAGATCTCACCTCGCGAAATAGCACAAGTCATTTAATGAAACATCTAAAGTGGTGCCACGCTAATCTTTTTTATTCTTGATAAAACACAAACTATGTTCTTCCAGTGCATGTCAGCTTTGAGCTGTGAACTTGAATTAAAGAGAATAAAGGGATAGAAATGCAGAAAAAGATTGTGTTGCCTGGCAGTGCCACCGCTCCCACCACGCGCATCACGCACTTTGCGGAGGGCACCAAAGGACAGAGGGGGCACCCAAATGTACCAATGAATGGTAGCTTTACTGCAAACTGCGTTTCACTCTTCATCAATAACGTTTACAATGTCAGAATGCACTAACACCATGGTACATGGAAGTTTGATACTTTTTGGGTTCTCTCAATCTCCACCACGTAGTAGAATGGAATTGGTGGGTCTTCAATAATTCGTTTTCCAAGCATTTAGGCTACATGAAGCACATGATATGCCAAGTCGACAAAAAAATCCATTCAGATAGCTAGGTGGATACCAGGCTCATAATTCATTTTTATTTGCAAAACGAAATGTGAAGCAACATGTCATTGCATACTTTCCAAAGCAATGAAGGCTGCTTAAAACAACTTAACATTGTGCATATTATTGTTAATATTGTGCTATCAATGTAACTCAACAAACAAGGCTTGTAAACAAGAGCTGGCAAAAGGGCATTATGAGAACGTAAAGATCAATGCTCTTAAAGTGACCGTGCACCATTTATAAGAAAACAGCATTTCTTCAGAAATTAATGTTAAAAAACACACAGTAATGGTCTGTATAATAGGCCTTTTATTTTACTTTAGGTGTTTGAGTTATCATTGAAATGTCACTCACTCAAAGCCACTCACTTAGGGCACCGAAATGGCCAGTAGGCCACCATCTTGACATGTCTTTATTAAGCTTTGATTTACAATAGGCTCTCTATTGAGCAGGCCTAGGCCTTATTTATATCACAATTTACCAGACTTTGACCTTTTGTTGGTTTTTAACAAAATTCTGACTATGATTGTTCCTTGTTTTGAATCATGAGCACTGCGCCTATTGCATTCTTACTGTATGTTGTTAGCCTTAAGCCTAGCTCAGTCATTATGCTATACCACATCTCCCTCCATTGGAAGAGCAATGAGCTGCATTGAGCGTAATAAACTGCATTTAGAATGGCAAATCCATATTTCTAGATATTTTGGTGAAAGTAACTTAAAAGTAATGCAATAGTAGTGTAATGCCTTACAATTCAGAGACAGTAATATTATAATGTAACAAATTACTTTGAAATGACAATAATAAGTAATGCATAGTACATTACGATTTTGAAGTAACTTGCCCAACACTGGTCATGCAGTTTATAGGATACAGTGCAGAATTGGGAAGTTATGGTAGACAACAGGAGAGAGAGAGGGGTGGTGCGTGTGTGCCTGAGCGCATCCAAGATAGAGCATCCTGGGCCTGTCTCGCTAAATCAACCGATCAGTTTTCAGTGTAGGCGGGCTTTGTGATACCTCCCTGAAATGACTTTTTGCAGGTTGGGATGTCTGCACATAGCTGGCCATTTGTACTTAATAATTATCATCAACATGAGGCCCTGGAGCCTACTTTACTGTCTTGTCCACTTGCAACTGGCCCTTCCTACTGACTTTGTCAATACCAGCATAGAAGAAAACTGTTTCCTTTTTTAATTTTACTCCATGAGTAAAAGTATATTAGTAAAGTCTTGATTTAGTAGTTTGTACTGTATGTGTTTTTATATACTTTAACAATACTAAAACACAATTTTGTAGGAATTGTCCTCACAGACATCTAAACCATGTTTAATTTGTGTACATTATCTGGACATCTTTGAAACATTGCAATAACACGTTCAATAATCAGCATGAATATTGTCTATGATATAAATCTTTGAATGAATGAAAATATATGATGATACAGTGAAAACAGTTCACATGACTGACTACCACACAGAGACAAGTGTATTTCCATAGAAAACCAATCATTGTTATGACTTAAAAGCTTGATTGTCTGCTTACTGTGTTGTAAACATATGTTAAGATCCAGTCTAAGTAAAGTAGTCTAAATCTAAATTAAATCAAGTTCAGTTAACAAACAACATTGAATGTGACTGATTTTGTTGTTGGTTTTTTTCAAACATATCTTTAGTCTCAGAGAAACTGATCTTACCATTGCGCTTGTCGTTGGTGTTGCAATGGAAGGTAATGTTTTCTGCAAACATACTCAAGAGTGAGAAATATGCTGGTTGTCATTGGGTGAAAGTTGCAGTGTTTAGGAATGTGTCCAAAGGCCAGACTAGCAGAAGGCAGATCCTAAAGCCAGACTATCAGAAGGCAGAGACAGATTAAATGGGGTTGGTGGTAGCTAGTGGCTAAGGATCTGGGCTAGCATGCAGTTCTCTGAAGAATTGTGGGTTCAATTTCTGGCTCTCACTGTTGTGCCCTTGTAGTTGGGTCATCTATAGCAGTTCTGTGACCGTGGAGAGCGAAGGTTCGTTTCTCACTAGATTTGTCATCTATAAAGGTTAAAGAAAAAAAATAGCCGGGGTGCCCCTTACAAAAATGTGGGGAAATTTTGTGAGAGCCCTATATCCAAAATGGCTGCCGTAAGCCAAGCTGGATATAAACTTTTTAATGGCCTTGCCCACAGTGCTGCATAACACATGGTTTCTGAGACTATTTGGGTCAAGAAATTCATAAATGATGTAAATTTATTGATTTGACCTATTTCTGACCTTCAAATTCAAGATGGCCGCCAATTTTTGGCTCTTTAAATGTTGATGTTTCAAAATAGTCATAGAGTTGTAATATTAGGCTCAAATGGAAGCTCTGCTCAAACTGAGTTCAGTTATGGGCAGCAAAATTACAACATACACATAGGTCATCAGATGTCTGTCATTTTTTTATTATTTATTTATTATGATTTATTTATTGAATTAACTAAAAACACTCTCCATCTGAATCTGTTGAATCTCCACACTGACTCCTCTCATAATCACTGCTACTCTCATCTGAGCTTTCATGAGGTGTGAGCTGCTGGGGCAAGGGGGTGTGACGCACTGGTCGACACTTTCCGTTCACTAGATCCCACCAATGGCATATATTTTTGTTGAATAAAAAATATATACCTATATAAGTGACCCTGCTGTGGCGTATAGACTGAGAATGTTTTGGACTGTGTAAATAGTCTACCAGGGAAATAGGCAATGTTTTGGACTGTGTAAATAGTCTACTACCAGGGAAATAGATTGGCTGTTTCCCTGGTAGTAGACTATTTACACAGTCCAAAACATTCTCAGTCTCTACGCCACAGCAGGGTCACTTCAATAAACCACTAAGTCCAACCGTTACGCCCCCACGCCAGCAGGGGAGACACTTCCTCTAGTGAGCAGTGGTTGCACTGTGGTCGCGCTTCCACCAGAACAGCTGATAGGATAAACAACAGTCAGTGTGCGGCGGCAAATTCAGAGAGGAGCATCTCCAAGCCTCGCCTTCCCACAGGCTGCAGCGAGCTGTACTTGGGTTCAGCAGAACAGAAAGGCTAGCCTACAGTTTCATTAGGCTACTACTTCACGTTATTTGGATGTATGTGGATGTGAATCATAAACAATGCGCCCGCGATCGTCTGCGCTCATTCCTTCTAGAAGAGGGGACCTTTAAACGAGCACTTCCCTTTTTGCTTGGAAGAATGGAGAGCATTGGATCTAGTGCCAGATGAGTGGTTACTTGTCTCGCCAGGAGAATGGACATCTGCTTTCGGGAAATCAGCCAGCCGTAGCCTACCAGGGTTCACTCGGAGACACATAGGCGCTACCGGAGCAATGGTAAGATTTAAAGAATACTATGCTTTCATTCTGCTGTAGGCTAGAATGAAATTGATAGATACCGATCTTAAGTGTACATTTTGTTTTCACAGACTAACTTTGCCTCCTAATGGGGTCGTGACTTCCTCTTTGCTCGGAGCTGTCTGCAAGTCATTCAAGCAATTAGGTAAACTCTAGGTTGCTGTCCATAGAGGACCGGTTGGCTGCTCTGGAGTCGAAAAACTGTGCGGGAGAGACAAACTTTAAGAAGAGAAGACTGGTGTACAATCCCAAGCTTGCGGTAAGAATATGTTCGATGACTGCTAGCTAAGCTAAAAGTACCCTAGCCTAAAACCAAAGCTAAGAGTAGCCTAGTAGCCTTGCAAAAGAACAAGTGAGCAGAACCAGCTTTATTAAAGTGTATTTTTTTGTGTCGTCATTTACAGGAAGCAGTACGCCGTCTTCACAACTCGGAGACAAATTGCAGGCGCTACGAACCGGAGCAAGGGTAAGATTTAAAGAATATGCTTTCATTCTGCGGTATAAGGAAATAGATACGTATAGATACCATAGGATCAATATCGATCATAACTGTACATTTTTTTTTCACAGACTAATCTCGCCTCACAATGAGGCGGTGGCCTCCTATTTGCTCGGAGCAATATCTGCAAGTCCAGATTTACACGATGTTGAAAGACGACATTGTGTGTAAGTGACTTTTTTTTTTTACTGTTTCTCCTTCCTTGTTTAATGTTACTGTGACTTGCGTTTGATTTTTATTCATACCACTCTCATTTAATTGTTTTCCAGCCGCCTGTAAGACATATTACGAGACGGTACGCAGGAGTTTTAGGTATACCCAGCCAGAAAACTCATTGCGGGCGGAAGCTGCGAAGAGTTCAGCTCGGAGTCGAGCGAGAAGAAAGAGGGTAAGACTTTATTGGTGCATTGATAGTGTTGTGTCCATACGCAGTGCATCATCGCACAGTACTGATTCATTGTTTTTTTTTTACAGCTGCTGGAATGGAGACAGAGTGTGCTAGCAGATGACGAGGTGGAACTGTCTGACGAAGAAGATGGCGTTGTTGGTGGGGTCTCTGGATGGATTGTACGGTCGCCGTCATTTCGTAGGCTGGAGCTCTCTGAACTCTGTGCGAAGCTGCAGTCCCGGTAAGAGGCGACTCCGAAGTACAGAGCCACGCACAATAGGCGTCTGCACAACGGACCTGCCTCGGAAAGAACAGCGCCAGTTACCGACAACCCAGAGGAGGCAAACGGACAGTTCACTGAGTTGTAGTTTTTGGATCATCCTCCACCCATGTGTGGGCAGATCCTCGCTTTGTATATAGTTGTGTTTGTTTTAATAAAGCTCTTTCTTTGCATAAACATGTTCCTGGCAAATGTTCATTTCCTCTATAAATTCATTCATGTCCTTGATGGTAGCCTACATAGGATAACAATGACATGAATATACAGCTTAATATGAATAAATAAATTGGTAACGCTTTAGAATAACATGTGCTTATTAGGTATTAACAGTGCATAATAAGCAGTTAACAATTCATTACTAACAGTTAGTTAACTGTTGTTATCCTTTAATAACATTAACTAACTGTTAACATGCATCTTGTAAGTGTTAATAAGCAGCCTTTTAGGTTACTTACAAGCATATTTGTTAACAGTTGTAAGTGTTAACAAGCAGCTTGTTAATGCTTGTTAATGGTGTATAAGACAAAGAGGTGGATAACTAATACGCTTCTAAGAGCTTTCTTACCTATTTGTAGTAAATTTTGCAGCCCCCCAATCTAAAGCGAGGACCATGTAGCCTAAAGTTCCACAAGCCCAACCTTCTATCTCTCTATACTATATCTCGCTATCTAGCTTGGTTTAGCTGTGAGAAATGCACCTTTAAAATTGTTGCAGTGAACAGGAATTGAACCCCAGTCTCCTGCATCAAAGAGTGCATCGCTACTTATTGAGCTACACTACTTTTTTTGTACAGCTGATGAAATTGTTTATTTTGATTCTATATTCCGAAGTGCTATATCACACTAGCTATGCTTTTTACAAATATGTTTCTGATGGAAAAGTGGTGTTTAATTAATGCAGAAACAGACCACGAATGTTCGCCTCTGTTCAAGGCAAACTGAAACATGTTTCAAATCGATCACGAACGTTCACCTATGTTTGCAACTTTAAACCAGAGCTTTGAACGCACCCACTTATCGTCTTTAAGCCTCGGTTGCTAGGTAACCAAACTATATACAAAGCTGGCATATCTTTAGACTGCTGACAAACTGACAAACTGTTTTATGCGTTCGCTGAACAAAGATTATGGAAATTAAACACCACTTTTCCATCAGAAACATATTTCTAAAAAGCATAGCTAGTATGATATAGAACATCAGAATATTTTCCATCAGTCAATTAGGAACAGTAGTGTAGCTCAATAAGTAGCAATGCACTCTTTGACGCGGGAGACCGGGGTTCTATTCCTGCTCACTGCAACAATTTTGAAGGTGTATTTCTCACAGCTAAACCAAGCTAGATAGAGAGATACAGTAGGCCTAAAGAGAGATAGAAGGTTGGGCTTGTGGAACTTTAGGCTACATGGTCCTCGCTTTAGATTGGGGGGCTGCAAAATTTACTACAAATAGGTAAGAAAGGTCTTATAAGCGTATTAGTTATCCACCTGTTTGTCTTATACACCATTAACAAGCATTAACAAGCTGCTTATACACACTTACAACTGTTAACAAATATGCTTGTAAGTAACTTAAAAGGCTGCTTATTTTCACTTACAAGCTGCATGTTAACAGTTAGTTAATGTTATTAAAGGATAACAACAGTTAACTAACTGTTAGTAATGAATTGTTAACTGCTTATTATGCACTGTTAATACCTAATAAGCACATGTTATTCTAAAGCGTTACCAATAAATTAATATATATTTATATATATATATATATACATTTATTATGAGGCAGGGTGACGAATAGTGACAGATCTGCCAACCAATCACGAGTGATTTTACTTGTTTGAAAGTTGTGGTTTCATCCAATACTGAGTAAGGAAATTCAAGCCTGGCCAGGTTTGGTTTTGCTGCCAATCAGGAGTGATTTTACTTGTTTGAAAGTAGTGGTTTCATCCAATACTGAGTAAGGATATTCAAGCCAGACCTGGCCAGCCGCGGTTTCGCTGCATTCATATGCTAATTAGGGCCATTAGCACTCTGCGAGCTCTCCACATACGTCATTGTTCGGTTCCGACAATTTGTGGCACAGACAAACGGCGACAAGCGCGGGTTGCAAATTGTCGTCAACTACCGAAAATGAGGAGATCTCCGGTCGTTTACGGGGACGAAAATCACACTTTTCATGCAGTGCATATGACCCCTTGGTCTCGGCATGGATCTTGGATTGCCTCTCAGACATATCTACATGGATGAAGGCAAACCACCTCCAGCTAAACCTCTCAAAAACCAAACTACTGGTCCTCCCAGCTAAACCATGGCATCAACATCAAAATTGACTCCCTGTCTGTTACACCTACCAGGGCTGCAAGAAATGTAGGAGTCGTTCTCAACAACCAATTAGCCGTTTCGCACTCTACAACATACGGAAAGTCAAGACTTACTTGACTCAAGATGCTACCCAACTCTCGTTGGGTAGCTAGTCATCTCACGACTCGACTACTGTAACGCCCTCCTGACAGGTCTCCCAGCCTGCATAGTGAAACCACTTCAGATGATCCAGAACGCGGCGGCGCGCCTGGTCTACAAACATCCCAAAAGGGCACATGTTTCCCGCTGCTCATCCAGCTACACTGGCTACCTATGACCGCCCACATCAAATTCGTCTCTACAAAGTAGTCTCCGGTTCTGCTTCCACCTACTTGAATGCCCTCATATAGGCATATGCTACCTCCCGACCGCTGTACTCCTCAGACTTACGACGTCTAGCTCTGCCACCAGTACGCTCAGGTCAATCCAAACTTTTTTCATTTGTTGTTCCTTGTTGGTGGAACGCACTACCAGTTCCTACAAGAGCAGGGATATCCCTCTCCATCTTTAAAAAACTCCTGAAGACCCAGTTCTTCAGAGAATATCTCCTCTCGTAGCACTACTTACAACTAGCTAATTATAGCACTTACCACTGGACTAGAACTGACACTTGACTGTATAAAAACAGCACTCACTGATGCACTTTTTCTTATTGTGCTCTACCTTTTTACATTCTTTTAAATTGTTCTAGTATTGTTGAGAGAATTGTTCTAAAGCTTTAAACTGTTTACCATGTTGTAAGGCGCTTTGGGTAAAAAAGCGTCTGCCAAATGTAATGTAATGTAATGTAGTGAGTCAATGTGGAGATTCAACAGATTCAGATGGAGAGTCTTTTTAGTTAATTCAAATAAATAATTAGTTTGAGCAGAGCTTCCATTTGAGCCTAATATTACAGCTCTATGACGATTTTGAAAAATTGACATTTAAAGAGCCAAAAATTGGCGGCCATCTTGAATTTGAAGGTCAGAAATAGGTCAAATCAATAAATCTACATAATTTATGAATTTCTTGACCCAAATAGTCTCAGAAACCATGCGTTATGCAGCACTGTGGGCAAAACCATTAAAAAGTTAATATCCAGCTTGGCTTACGGCAGCCATTTTGGATATAGAGCTCTCACAAAATTTCCCCACATTTTTGTAAGGGGCACCCTGGCTAATTTTTTTCTTTAACCTTTATAGATGACAAATCTAGTGAGAAACGAACCTTCGCTCTCCACGGTCACAGAACTGCTATAGATGACCCAACTATTGTGCAAGGCACTTAGGACCAAATTCTCCCAGAAGCGCGTAAGTCCTTTTTTATGCACCTTTCAGTTACGCGCATTCTCCCATTCCCCTTTCTGTCACATCCGTGCAAGTTTGAAATCAAGGCGGCCTTATGAAAGAGGGGTGATTTAATTAAAATAGAACCAGACTGATCAACCAACTTGATATGAAAACGTTGAATGTGGACTGAACGGCCTACAGTGAAATGATGTGTCATCGCAAAGCTGCTGCTTCTCATAATATTAATTTATGTTATGCTAACAAAGCTGTAAACTGACACCTGCAGTTTTGAATACAGTAGAGAGACTGGCATAACATACCAGCCACCATTAGAAACTAATCAGAGACAGGACAATATAAACGATAATGTCTGTTCCACAATATGGGAGGCGTCTGCGCAACTGTATGACTTCAGTCAAGTTGGAAAGAAAAGGACACAAACGAAGTAGGCTGTGGGAGGATGCAGAGAAACTATCAGTGATGACACCATTTTGTTTCCAGAAATAAAGCATAATCTATTTCAAGATATTTATATATATTTAGAGTGTGCGCTTATTTTACAAAATCGTGAGCTTGTCTTACTTCACCAACACCAAAGCTGTATCCATGGAGTCAATATTGGGGGGAGGAAATGTGCATGGTGGGTTAAATCAGTTCCTGCCATGTCCCTAGTATATGTACAAATTCACAAACACATGGGGTGATATGTTTACATGTTCTCTTTTAAACAATAATAATAATACTGTTTTTCTGATGTTGTGCTCCATTCTATTTTAAGCTATTGAGGGTTGAACAAATAACAACCAAAACTGCAATCATATGAACATAAATCTGTGCATTGGCATAGAAAATAAGTAGCAAATATTCAAAAACTTTGAGCAACATCTGCATGTCCTTTCTGGGTATGCCTTTGTGTGGCTTTGTTACCATGGTTCCATGTGCAGATATTGTGGTCAAAGTAGCAAATATGGTTGTGAACTTGGTTGTGCAACATTACATGTCATTTCTGGGTTTAGCCTATTTAACCATTTAGCATACCATTTTTGTACAACAGTGAGTGATACTATTGTAGCCTAACAATTTATATTTTGATTTTGGGGGGCATTTTGAGCATTTTTGATCGGGGGGACATGTCCCCATCAAACTATATTATGATTACTGCCTTGATTAAAATGACTGAAATGAGCACACAATCTATTAAAATGAGAGCATGATTTAGGAAAACGAGTGCACAGTTTAGTGAAATGAGTGCACAATTTAAAAAAAGTGAGTGAACATTCTCCCGATATACAGTACAAGAAAGAAAAAAAAGAAAACAATCTCAGGGACAAAGTCCAGGGCTGTTTTTGAGAGGTTGTATGGCAACAAGGTCACTGAAGCATTTCACAATGTTTTATCTGACGCTTCTACTCATGTCACAGATTTTATCAATGAAATGTCATGTAATACAGGATATTGCGCACTCATGGGAAAGTTGCAGTCGCCCAAGCGATGAGATGGTATTCTGCAGTTGTTTTACTGTCAGGATCAGTCTTTGTTTATCTGATCTTTTATAAATTTGCTTGTGAGGCCACAGGAGGTGTACCAAATGAGGAGAAACACACTAAAGTAAATTGAACTGCCTCTCTCAGGTGTTTCTTTCCGAGAGTGAATGAGAACCAGGCCTTGCTTGGCCCACCTCGATACTGTAACATGCCAGCCGAGTGACTCTTGATGTAACATAACCAGAATTCTGTGCAAATAGGCACGGGATGATTTCTGTTGATAACTGTCTTTTCACCCTTATGTTGGTGTAAAACCTGTTCAAGTTAATGCCAGCGAATCATATGAGCCATGAGCTGAGATAGTGTGAGTTATGCTCTAAAGTAGGAGGTCAAGTTGCAGCCGTGGCCTACTGGTTAGCGCTTCGGACTTGTAACCGGGGCAGCCGTGGCCTACTGGTTAGCGCTTCAGACTTGGAACCGGAGGGTTGCCGGTTTGAACTCCGACCAGTAGGCACGGCTGAAGTGCCCTTGAGCAAGGCACCTAACCCCTCACTGCTCCCTGAGTGCCGCTGTTGTTGCAGGCAGCTCACTGTGCCGGGATTAGTGTGTGCTTCACCTCACTGTGTGCTGAGTGTGTTTCACTAATTCACGGATTGGGATAAATGCTAGACCAAATTTCCCTCACGGGATCAAAAGAATATATATACTTATACTTATATCTTTGCCCGCTGTGCTGTACCAGGGTATACAAACCTACTAACCAATAACTGATCAGAGTTGTCTTTTGATGGGCTTCTGTCTCTCTTCCCAAGCCACTGTCAAAAATAGTGTACTGTCTGTAACCATGGAAACTCATGCTTTGCTTGACGTCCAACCTCAATTTCAAAGACACACATGACCAAAGAGCACAACACACTGTAGAATTGTTCTACAAACATCACTGCAAGTTTCTAGGTAATGCTACCTCTGCATATTTGGTTCGTTTGCTTTGCACAATGTATTACTAACAAACACATATATGATTTATTTGAACATTTTGGGTTTCAAAAGCATTACAAAATCCCCCTGAGGCTGTGCTAAACACAGCTACCTGCCTCCCTAAATAGAAAATGCTGTGGCCCACGCCCACCGGAGGTAAAGCTGGTGCCAGCAGGCCTGGTGGAAAAAGGTCACCTCGGGACACGCTTGCTAGCATCGCCGCCGCAATTATTTGCATACGTCTGAACAGGTGTTGCTGTTCATATTTACATGCGATTGACGTTGAGCTGCAAAGTGAAACTGAAAGTGAGATTCCATGCTCGTCTATCCATGAATATCGGACATCTACACGAGCCAATTTCTTTCCTCAACAGTGCTCACTCACTCTTATTGTACTCAGTCGTTATTGTGGGCTCGTAGCCTCGGCAGGATAATTATTTGCTGAATTGTTTTTCATTTAGAATTCTTAAAATGCATAATTGCCCATAAAGGATTAATAGTCTACATAATAACAAGTGCCTTTATTAACCTGATGCAGGCGGGCCTGCAGCTGTCCGTACGCACTGTGCGTACCATCAGGCTCAACAGCGAGAGAAAATTTCCCTTGTGTGTGTGTGTATTGACACCAAATTGGCCTACCATACCTTCCCAACTATGCACAGTATCCCATTAGCTGCATGCCATCAGGCTATTTACCATTTTCTATTACATAAAGTTAGTGAACACGTTATCAAAATTAACGTGCACACATTTTGTTTTCAGGAGAGAGAATACGCACGCAGGCACGCAATAGGCTACTAGTTTTCTTTTACTCGGCTATCTATATATGGTTATCAGCAGACAATGTTGAGCTAATTCACTAACTCAATACTCATCATGGATATCACAAGTTTTAAACAACGAAAACAGAAAGGATGGAGGCAGCAAAGCTAGGAGTTATTCCAGATGGACAAGAACAAGGTAGGCAATCGGTGTGCTTGTCAGAACGTGCGTACCATAGCATTAATTCCTGCAGGCGCCCCTGACCTGATGAATAAAGAGAGAACTGAATATAAACTGCAGTATAAAAGAATAGCACCGTAGAGGAGAATGCCGTCTGTGCAGGAAGGATACGAGATTAAGGAAGACATATATTTAAATAAAGCGTGCTTTGTCACCACCCTGTGGCTATTGCTTGCAAAGGAAAATGGCAATCTTTAAAATGCATTTCCCAATACTGTGGGGCATGATTGTGTTGTTTAGAATACACAAAATGTGATCAAATATACTTTCAAGTCATCTTATTTAATTGATCCAAAATGACTAACACTCATGTTGCATTCTAACTTCAACATTGAGAAGCTGCACACATGCCAGATTAATTCAATGAAGATTTCTTTGAGAGAAAGAACAATCTGAACACCACTCGATGCACTCCCCATGCAATCATTTCCCCTTACTTGTATGTGCGTATGTATCCCTTACTTGTATGTGCGTATGTATCCCTTATTTGTATGTGCGTATGTATCCCTTATTTGTATGTGCGTATGTTTATTCAACATACACACATACAAATGTATTTTTTGTATCAGAAACACAGACAGATCAGCAAACTACTACAGAGCTTGTGGTCCTAAGGGAAGCCCACAGCCCCTAACACTATGGAACAGATTTGAATGCCTCTGGGACGTGAGAGAGGAATTTCCCAGGGAACAGACCCAAAGCAGGCAGCAATCAAACCACAACAACAGAAAGATGGGCACAGACAAGAAGCAGCACTCGGCACCTGTTCATCCCACAACCCACGTTCTAGGCGACTCTGCTGTGAGACATTTAAATGGGGAAAGGATGATTGTATGCTGTCTTCCAAATGCTTTAGTGTCTGACACAAAAAACAAACTTTGAATCATTGTGCAGGTTGGAGCAAATTACATTTACAAAGAACAGCTGTATGTCCAAAAAAATTTCAGGAACTTTTCTCGGGCCTATATGAGCTTGGAATAGACATTTTCATCAGTGGTCCACTCCCAGCAGAGGTAAACTTTGTATTTACCAGACAATTTGGTTTAAACACTTGGCCCACAAAAATATGCTTTTCAGCTGGGATGAACTTTTTTGGAATCGTATGGAATATTTCAGACCTAAATTGCTCCATTAAAATTCAAGAAAGTTAAGGACAAACAGAAAGCACCATGGATGCAAAATCCAGCGGTTAACATCCTAAAAAGAGAGTGTAGGAAGGGCGAAAGAAAATGGTGCAAATAAAACTTCAGATCCACTATGAAATCCATAAAGAGATGATTTGCACACTCTACTCTGCACTCTATAAGTATACATCTGCACTCTGAAATATGCAAAGCAAGACAGACTTTCTTCTCTAACATCATCAGTAGAAGTACAAATAACACCAATGTCTTCACATTTTCACCATATAGCGGCAGATGTTCTTCACATTGTGAATGTGTCGCTGCTGTCTGACACTTTTCCTAAGTCTCTGAAAACAGCTGTTGCAAAGCCCCTTCTCAAGAAAAATAACCTGGATGCCTCCATGCTAAACAATTACAGGCCCATATGCAATCTACCTTTCATTGGCAAAATTATTGAAAAAGTAGTATTTAATCAACTAACCACCTACCTATCATCAATGGGTACTTTTGATTACTTTCAGTCTGGTTTTCAGACAAATCACAGCACTGCAACAGCTCTTATTAAGGTTTTAAATGACATACACCTCAATACAGATGCAGGCAAAACATCAGTCCTAGTGCTACTGGACCTTAGAGCAGCATTTGACACTACTGATCACAGCATATTACTACTCATACTAGAACACTGGGTTGGATTTACAGTATAGTTATCAACTTGCTCAAATCATATTACTACACAGATTAGCTCATGGGGTTGGATTTACAGTATAGTTATCAACTGGCTCAAATCATATCTACAAGAAAGGAGCTTCTTTGTTGCCATAGGCACCGGGGGTCGATCTTAGGGCCACTATTATTAAACCTCTATAAGTTATTTTTCAACCTCTATATGCTGGACAAATCAAAAATAATTTGATTTCATATCATAGCTTTGCAGATGACACCCAAATTTACTTAGCTCTGTCATCAAATGACTATGGTCCCCATTGTCAGTGTATTGTCCAAATCAAGAACTGGATGTCTCAAAATTGTCTTCAGCTGAACAAAGAAGAAAATGAAGTAATTATGACCGCCGCGCAGCGAAGCGGCGGTCATATAGGTTTAGTCAGATTTTTTCGCATGTCCAAATTTCCGTCAATGATTCCCGGGACACTGAAAGACCGGGGAAACTTGGTGGGCATGTAAACCCATATGGATAGCATGGAACCATCGTTTTTCGTTTTGATCTGTAGCCCCCCCGCTGGACTGCACCCCCCGAAAGGAGGGTAGGGCAGACACAGTTTTCTGTGAATATCTCGAGAACCGTAAGGTTTAGGAGGACCATTTTTTTTTGTATGTTGATCTCAAGGGGCCATGTCAACCCATTCCATAACCACTCATTTCATGTATAGCGCCACCTAGTTAAACACAAAAAAGTAAAAATGAGGTGTTGTAATCGCAGGTATCTGTGACCTTACATAGTCAAAACTGCACGAAATTGGAAGTGTAGGATCATTATGACACCCTCTGAATGCACGCCAAGTTTCGTGGAATTCCGTTCATGGGGGACCACACAATAAATTAATTTATGTTACTATACACCAACTGGCCTGTAGGTGGCCGGAGACAGTTTTCTGTGAATATCTCGAGAACCGTAGGGCCTAGGAGGTCCACCTTTTTTTTGTATGTTGGTCTTAAGGGGGCATGTCAACCCATCCCATTACCACTTATTTCATGTATAGCGCCACCTAGTTAAAAATTAAAAAGCAAAAATTAGGTGTTTTCATCACAATATCTCTGGCTGACATGGTCAAAACTGCACGAAATTGAAAGTGTAGGATCATTATGACACCCTCCAAATGCATGCCAAGTTTTGTGAACTTTCGTTCATGGGGGGCCTTACAATAAAATAATTTATGTGTACATTTAGTGACCGTACACCAACAAGGATTCCCGGGACACTGAAAGACCGGGGTACATGAAACTTGGTGGGCATGTAACCCCACATGGATAGCATGGAACTGTCGTTTTTCGTTTTGATCTGTAGTCCCCCCGCTGTACTGGACCCCCCGAAAGGAGGGTAGGGCAGACACAGTTTTCTGTGAATATCTTGAGAACCGTAGGGCCTAGGATGACCAATTTTTTCCGTATGTTTGCCTCCAGGGGTCATGTTAACCCATTCCTTGTGCACACATGTGCATAAACAGATACACACGCACACACATACATTCACAGTAATCATACGTATGACACATACTCACACAGTAGACATATGTACGCATGCATGCACATGCACAAACACACATACGCAGGCAAACACGCACGCACACACACACACACACACACACACACCCACACCCACACACATAAACATAAACGTGTACACGCACACATGCACACAATTCAAGAATTTCTCAGAATTATGAACAGGCAAGATGCACATGCACAAACACACATACGCAGGCAAACACACAAGCACGCACACACACACACACACACCCACACACATAAACATAAACGTGTACACGCACACATGCACACAATTCAAGAATTTCTCAGAATTATGAACAGGCAAGATGGGGGTGGGGTTGTATAAAATGAATTTTACATGTGAAATCTATGAACTAATCATGTTTTGGTACTTGTTGTCTAGCAGATACCAGTGAGAATTGAGTGTGGATAATGCAATTTAGTGAGACAGTTAGAATCATATAGGCCTTTCAGCGTGATTTATTTTTGTGGAAAAAATGTGCTGGACTGGGCGGCGGTCATATTTTGTACCGCTCTGCGGTACATCTAGTTATCATATATCTGGTAAAAAGAAGGAGGCTTAGAGGGCTGAATGTCAAAACATGATTTAGAAAAACTAAGTGATGCCTTTATCTCCAGCAGGGTTGATTACTGCAATAGGCTTTTCAGGCCTTCCTAAAAAGACTATCAAACAGCATCAGGTGATACAAAACATAGCAGCTAGGATTCTCACGAAAACTAAAAGAACTGACCACATTACTCCAATTCTTAAGTCCCTGCATTGGCTTCCAGTAAGTAACAGAATTGACTTTAAAGCAATGCTTATTTATAGGAGAAGAACCTGTAAGTAAAACCTGCTGTTAGAACTAAACTAAACCAGTTTTAAATTTAGACTTAAAACTGTTCTCAGATGCCTTCTCCTAACTGCACTGAGTAACAAATTCTGAATCTGTCTTTAATAGTCCAGTGATACCTCGAAATTAGGCTGTTGTCTGTTAGGGAATTTATTGTAGCCTGCTAACAAATTTGCACAAAACATAATTTCTGAAATGTTTTCTTCATTGATAACATGAGATATGTCTCCATATAGGGTAGTGTCAAGCAGTGAAGTGATAGCAGGTAGATCATGTAGGCCTACATGTCACATGAGCCACACAGATGAGAGGCGCTGCTTGCTCTTTCCCTCCCAAACTGCATTAAATCTCATAATTATGACTTTAAATCTCATAATTATGACTTTAAATCTCATAATTTTGACTTAGTATCTGGCAGGTTTTTTGTGGCGGAAACGGGCTTCGATACCTATACTATTTTATGGGCCCAAAAGGTGCGTCGGCCCACCGGGAAAATACCCCGTATCCCAGATGGCCAGTCTGTCCCTGCGTGCAAATGAAAAACATAAAAGTAATAATGATAATAAAAAAATACAATAAAAACAGTAAAACATGCAAATGAAAAACATAAAAGTAATAAAATAACTTAAAAAAGCAAGTAAAGTACATGAGAGAGAGGAAGTCTCAGGAGGAAGTAAAAGCGAGAGAGAAGAGGTAGCTCTTTAAATTGGATTTAAAACTGTGGGACAGGACTTGATGTGTGGTGGGATAGAGTTCGAGAGCCTTGGGGCAACTTGGGGCAATTACAAATGATAACTATGATTTACTAAGGTTATTATTATCAGTATTATTATGTATTTACTGTGTAATTTCCATCAATAAACAGATTTATAAAAGTACAGTATACATATATTTGTTTTTTCTTAGAAAGATCCCAAAGCAGAATTATGGATGCAAGTACAGGTCACATACATTGTTAATGATTTCTACTGTCATGATGTCTGGATGAATGACCTTGTGACTCTTTTCAACTGTTGAAACCTGGCCAACAGGAGGTCACGGAAACGCACCGTCATAAGAACATAGAAGATGGGGTTGATGACGCTGTGCGCGTAAGCCATTGGCCTCGTCACGATGTACACCGCCTCAATATGGATGCGGGTGCAGTCTGACAGTCCAGCCAACATTGGTGACAGGATCTCCACGTTCCTCATGATGTGGTATGGCAAGTAGAGGAGCAGAAACATGTATGCAGCTGCCCTCACGACACGCAGTGGCCTCCTGAATGAGGTTGCCAACTGCTGCTGGAAGGCCTCCTCCTGAGTCTTCAGCATGGCGGCGATCTTCTGAGAGCTCCAGAAAAGGACCACCAGGGGCAGGATGTACCCCACGACCGTCAGACCCAAGCTGTAGCCCAGGAAGTCCCAGGACCTCGAGAGGCTGGCAAAGTCATGGCACACGGTGCCGTTCATGCGGATGCTGTCCCTGATGGCGTAGTAGACCAGAGGGGTCATCTCGATGTTGACAAGGACCCAGGTGAAGATGGAGGCGAGGACAGCAACACGTGCCCTCAGGAGGATGTGGTTGTGGAATGGGTAACGCAGCAGCATGTAGCGGTCCAGACTGACCAGAGCCATGAAGAGGACGCTGGCGTACATGTTGACGAAGAGGATGTAGCGGTTGAGCACACAGCTGACTGGCGATGTCTCCGTCATGTCGTTGGCGTACAGGTAGGAGAGGCGCGGCAGAGCGCACACACAGATGATGTCGGACACCGCCAGGTTGTACAGGTAGACGTTGGTACTCCGCCATTCCTGCAGGCAGAGCGGGTAACCCAGGACGACCACTAGGTTACCCAGGAAACCCAAGGTAAACTCCAGGGCGTACATAGGACAGAGGTAGTACTTCCTGAGGGTGAAGGTCAGTTCAGTGTAACTATCATCCTAGAAGGCAAAAAAAGACAAAAGTCAGAATTTGGACAGAGGCTTCAACGGACTTGTAACCGAAGGGTTGCCGGTTCAATCCCTGACCAGTGGGATCGGCTGAAGTGCCCTTGAGCAAGGCAACCCCTCACTGCTCCCAAAGCGCCGTTGTAGCAAGGCAGCTCACTCCAGGTTAGTTTACATTTACATTAAAGGAACCATATGTAAGATTGTGGCCAAAACTGGTACTGCAATCACTTTCAAAATACTGAAGAGCGGTGTATCCCCTCCCCCTCGACTCGAGGTTGCCAACCCTGATGGCGAAACACTACTGACTTCGTGATTAGTAGATAGGTGGAGGGTGGCGCATCAGGCCAAAACACAACATGACATGACAAAACACAACATCGACATCAGTTGAGGGCTGCAACTTCACTTTTTAAAAGGCAATATCCTGGCCGGACAACTGTTGTCAGTGATATAAGTATTTGAAATGAACATGATTTCTTAATGTCTAGTGACATATCAGGGCCATTTTATGATTAATTGAAATATTTTTCTTACATACGGTTCCTTTAAAGGTACTCTAAGCGATGGCATAAATTTTTTAGGCTGAAACATTTTTTGTCACTTACAGCAAACGTCACTTCACCATCGGCTAGCTGCCTGTGTCCTCAACACACTGTAAAAAAACGTGATCTCTGTTGACAACCCTTTAATGTAAATGTAAATCGTAAATCAGGTTTCTAGGCCAAGTATACTTGTGTATACAAGGAATTTGGTCTAAATAAATTGAAGCTGATTAAGTACAATAAATAGCCATTTTAGTACTACATGACACATGCAAATTACCATTACATGTTTGCCCTTGTACACAGCCTTAGTGCATTGGAAACACAGCTTCCAACTTTTAGTATTCTTGGTTTCTGTGCAGCTCCAGCTCCTCCTCCACTTCACTTGTCCTTCCTCTCTGATGCCCTTTTGTGACTGTTTGGTTTCCTTTTTCCACATATTTCAATATAATAATGGCTGAATCTCAATATTCCCACCTCAGCCCTGAACCCTCAAAGACTTAACTGTCATCAGGCCAAACATGAAATTGATTTAATGTCAGTTCTGTTTTTGAGGGTTCACGGCTTAGGGAGTCTTGGGATTTAGCCTATATGGGTTTGGAAGAAGGAAGTGACCTCCATACTGCTCTTCCTGTGTGGCATGACAAGTTATTTTCCCAGCTCATTATCAATGTATTGTGCAGTTAGTGTAGGCATCAAAGGTAGTAACATCCAGTACATTGGACAAGAGCCCTATGGACGCATGGGCCAGGGCTCGAATTACGTGGGAGCCAGAGGGAGCCGAGCTCCCATAGAGTGAGGACTGGCTCCCATGAAAGCAACAAAGTCAAAAACCTGAGGGGGTCTCTCATATCTGAAGGTGTCTGGCATTTAATCTTAAACAACCGATCATTATCCATCCCTGTGCGATCTCTAACCATTAAAGACGTTAAAGCAACACCAAAGAAGGTTTCCTCTGTCGCACGCACGCTAGAGATGCGCGGATGGGCTATTATTTCAACCGTAACCGCATAGCAAAACTTATCATCCATCCGCCATCCATCCGCACCAACGTTTTTTGACCAATTTTCAAATCCGCACCCGCCCGCCATCCGCTGGTTGTTTTAATGTATATGGGTGATGCGGTGCTGCTGACGTGAGGCTAGAAAGCTCTTGCCTGTTCTAGAAAGACTGATCCAATGCAGCAAATATATTAAAAGGCTGAAGTCCTACATTGGCTATGTTGTAGCCTATCCCCAGAATATCAGCAGCAAACTCAGTCTCTGTCTCGCAAAAGTCTCCAAATAAAACGCAGCCTGTAGCCTACAATTGTATCATTGTAATAAAAAAAGCAATTTAGCACATCATTTCAACATGCTGCTATTTAGCCTACTAATTAATGCCTATTGTACTTTATTTTTTGCAAAAAGAAAGAAATCCTTAATAAAATAACAAGTCATTCACATTATAGGCTACTTTACGCACTGTAACCCACCGCACAGCAGTGCAACGTGCATGTTTACATTTTTAGTAACAACTTGCTTCCTTGCCTTACACATCTAAGTTTTCCGACTATTTTTCTTACCTTCTTTTTTCCGCTGTGGATGTTACTGAGCTTGTAGAAGTTTTAGCTCTTACGTTCTGAACATCTCGCACTGCCATTGCCCGATGTCAGTTCTGAGTCATATCACACCATAATCTGTCTCCCTTTTAAATGCCTATTCCCTGAATGGTAGGCTAAAATGACTATGTGTTTTATATATAATATCGAAACAAAATAACCCAGTCAGTCTCATCTACGAGATGTTTAGGCCTCCTCCAATACTGGCAGCTAGGTTGCAGATTTGCTTAGTGGCCTACCAAGGCTCTGCAACGAGACGCGACATGGGAGATGAATCATCTGTCAACTTGCACTGTAGCCTATTCTACTTTCTTATTGCACACTGGAGAGAAAAACATGCTGGTAGGCTACGATAGGCTACTTAATTTAAACTTTGTTACCTTTAGTGTGTGTGTGTGTGTGTGTGTGTGTGTGCGTGCGTGAGGGGTTGCTCAGTAAAACATCGGAATACACCAATTCCGCAACACCGTCTCTGATAGATAAACAAAGCAGCATGCATAGAAGCAACTAGGCCAAACTGCCTGATGGAAATTTGACTATTTCAAAGTGTGCTCGTTTTTTTCGGATGTAGGTAACACAATTTAACAATGTATAGGCTATATTTTTTTCATTTGATTGGTTCAACCGCCACCCGAATTTAATTAAAATATTATATTTCTTCACGTCATCCGCCCAATCCGCAGTTTAACCGCGGAGTCCGCGGCTGTAACCGCGAACCGCGCATCTCTAACGCACGCTATTTGTTTGTCCAGCACTGGCTTTGCAAATAACAATGTCAGACAAGGTAGAATATGCTGCATGATTTTATGAAAGTACGATGTATTGCGACATCAGATGCAAGTCAAATTTGTAGTTTCTTATGTCTCATTCCATGGAACTACAGATCCGCTACCTGATCTGGCAAACTTACATAGTTCGGTTATAGCCGATAGAGGGCCGCGAAGCGAATGCAGAAGTGCCGTTCACCCTGTTACGAGTTGATTAACCACTGAAACGATTTTGGAAACATTATTTTAAGGTACAAAAAACTCTTTGGTGTTGCTTTAAATTAAAATATAGGCTACTACGGGACATAGACCTAGTCTACCCTACGTTTTTGAACGCAGCATGACTGCACTTCACCACCACACCACTAGACTATATGAGCAAACCGTATACGATCGATTTGACAGCACTTGCAAGTCTGAAGGAGTCACCCTGCTTTGATGCGAGTGTTTTGTCTATTTACATAGGCGTTCATTGGGCTAGCCTACATGGTTTGATATGTGCTGAAAAGTCCTGTTTGCTGTTGAACTTGCACTTCACCTCTTCTATGCTGATTGACAAAGCCATACATTATGGCCCATAATGCAGCCTACTTCAATGATTGTGTGAACTGTTCTGTAGCTATCCTCTGCCATTCAGAGCTTGAGCAAGGCAACTAACTGACATGTGGACTATTACAATCAATAATATGTTGAAATTAATTAAAAGGAATCCATTTCTATGGAAAAATCTCTGTCTGTTGTGTGCGTGTGTCAAGGTAAAGCCTAGTCCTACTGTGCGCATATAGGCCTACTGCACAAAAGCACCACTTGTGCCTAGGCTATTTAATTGTATCGCCTTGTTAGGCTATGCACGGGGTGTGCCAACTTTTTATGAGATAGATAATTTGATAAAGATAATTCGAGCCCTGGCATGGGCCATCTCTATCCCTGCTTTCATTAGTAGGTGCAAGTAAATTTGTGAAATATTACTATTTGGATTAAAACACTAGATCAAGTCTAAGAATATTATTCTAAGATTATTGTTTTAACAAAACAATTTTGTTATAGTTTGTTTTTATTAAAAACAAAACATACTTGAATGGGTCTTTTTCGCCCACACACTTGATGTAGTAATAGAACAACTATGTTTATTCAGAAAATAAGACAGGAAAAGTAAAAATAACTACATGTAGCAATAAAAAATCAGCTATATGATAAATACAAGCACTATTGAATGATAAAATAAATTACTTTCAATAAATATAGGAAAGGAACACACAAAAATGTACAGTATGAAATAGCATAGGATTTGTTTGACCCATGTCTGAAAACTGGATATAATAATGCAAAAACGTTTATACAAATGTTTGCTTATAATGTTAAAGAGGGAAAAAAAATGATTTGCAGTGTTCACAAACAAGTTATTTAATGGATATCTGACATATTGAAGGATGAAATACATATATTTGCTAAAATATTGCAAATAAACAGACAACTATGCATGAGTTACCATAGGAAATGAATGACCAATTTTTGACGCATTAGAAGGGGTAAGCCTAGCTTGCACATTAATTGCGGATATCATGGCATTCCAGCTGTTCTTAGCTATGAGACCATCGCACAGTCCTTGATGAATTATCACACATTTTGCCACAATGCAATTACCTGTAATCTGATATTTTATGGGTTTTCACTTTTCAGAGCCTGGGCCAGATGACCATATGACAATAAAATACTACGAAAATAGTACTCTGTCATTCATTCACCTTTACATAAACAGCAGAATTAAAAGTAGGCTAATATCATCAAGCATATCTCTGAAATGTGTTCTTACCATTGCTCTCAAATGTTGTGTATTGCTCCCAGTGAGTGTCCTGTGTCTCTTGCTTTGTAGTCCTCCTGCATCATGAAGCAGTTAGTTTGCATACAGGCCCGACATCACGAGGGGGCGTCGCCCCCTTAACTCATTGAATGCCAAGCTGTTTTTGGAAGCTTTGAGTGCCAGCAATATAGACCATTGTTGATGATTTTTGTACAGCCACAGCATATTCTGTGTTATAGCAATGAACACATACAATGGCTCGTTTGAAAGGTGAGACTTTAAGCTCTCAGTGGGTGAAAACCGTGTATTTCTACATGCTTCTGTTCCTGAGAAATCGCAAGCTAAACAGTGGCTAGTTTTCATCAAAATCGCTGATTTTGTTGCCTGTAAAGTTTCCGGGAAGTGACCTAGCGAGACCTGGCGAGACTGCCACCTAGTGATAGACCCACGAAAATGGCCTGGTTTTGACCTGACGTGCATGTGTCACTGATTCGACCCAAAGCGGCAACCGAGTTATGATAAAATGTCCAGATAAAATGTCCAGATTGTGCATTTTCATGAGTTTTCGATCGTCATATATTTCATCACAGAGTTCCCAAAATCACATATAAGGTGTGTTAGAGTGTCTAGTTTCGTAATTTTTTTAAAAAAAGCTAAAAACGTAATATTACGTTTTTGGCACTCAACACATGGGAAGGAAAAACGTAATATTATGTTTTTGGCGCTCAATTAGTTAAAAACAACCACGCCCCCTTAGTTATTTTATGTACAAAATAACAATTTATCTTATTTCAAAACATTAATGGCCCTACTCAATTTAACACAAGTTCTTGGATCCAACGTGACAGTCCATTTCATTTGAGGTACAGGGGAGCTAGAATCATAGCGGTTCATTGGGTTATGTCGGCTCTGTGGGCGTGTGTTTTGATAGCACTACATCAGGTATTGCTTGTAGGCTACAAATGTACGCTGCATGCCTAAGTTATTGGGTTTTTGGCAACGCCCCCTCCTCACATTTCAGTCACACCATGGTCTGGCCCCGGGTCTGTTTGCATATGAACCAGGAAACACAAAGGCCTACCACTATACACAGATATATTTATATATATATATATATATATATATATATTGCTGTATAAATTTGCACATTCCTCCAGCTGCACTTGTTTAATGCTTGCTGGCGTTACGGCTCCCACACACAGCTGCGTTCCGTCAACGCATACCAGTGGGTGTTCCCGACGGTAGCTATGCAAATGACTTGAAGTAAAACCGTAATGTGGTTGGTGCCGTCCGTAGATTGGCTTGACTGGCCGGTGCCGTCTGTCGGTGCAGCAACAGCTGAACTCCTCAACGCGAGCGGCGGGAGAAACGCGACCCAACGGACCCACAATTCAGTTGGGCAACGGATGACGTGAGCCCATGTAAAGTGAATGGGATGCGTCTCCAGCAACGCGATGCACGCAGCTGTGTGTGGGAGCCGTTACTACCGTTTTATTGCTTCCACTGCCACTTTTCATATCTAATCTGTAATGTCATCCTGTCTAGCCTGGCCCCGCCCACCTACATCTTCTTTCTGGGAGATCTAGTCTGGAACACCATAGTTCTAACCGTTTCCTGAAAGATCTAGTCTGGAATTCCATAGTTCTAATACCATAGTTCTAACCGTTTCCCTCAAACATGAAACAGTAGCAGCAACACATGCAAACGTCAAAAAATGCAGTTGGAAAAATGCTGAAATGTATTTATAACAAAGGTAGACCCACATACATTATTTCCTGACTGTTGATGCTGTTTATTGTCAGTTTGTAATGTTTAGGCGAAGTAGGAAGTAATGCTAGGAATCTCTTATCAATGTGATTGGTTGGACCAATGATAACAAGTGAAGGCTGGACCAATGATATCAAGTGCAGTGCCCGTCGAGATGTAAGTGTTGAAGAAAAGTCGAGACAGGACCAAACGTCAAAATCTCGGTGTCCACCACTCTAGTTCATCCAAAACAAACCAGAAAAGGGCCTTAAAGTGCTAAAAAACGGAATTTTCCTTTAACTAGTGAGGGCCAAAATATGCACACTAGTTAACTAGTGGACAGAAATGGCTTGCATGTCCATGACAATTATGCCTGATATCAAGATATCTGAATAAATGCTCAATCGGCTTGCCATAGGGGAGGGTTGATTAGCTGGAGTAGAGAAGGAGACCGCAGTAGTGGAAGGCAAGGCTACACGCGGGCACTCATAACTTGCTGGGTTGACAAAACATGCTGCATGGAGGGAGAGACATCCATTTTTTCTTCCATTTTTTCCTCTTCTTGCAGCTTGTTTGCTCTGATAACAGTTTCAACTGTATTTATGCACAGATGTTAAATTCCTTGATATACAGGTTTGGGGATTTCCAACGGCTCCCCCAATAAACATTGTTTGTTGCTATTGTTCTAGCCAGTCTGGCGCCATGGTGCTTTGTGATTGGTGGCCATGGTAAAAGCAGGAGCTTTGTGATTGGTGGCCATGGTAAAAGCTGCTTTGTCTTTTACTTCTTGAGTTTTTACGATCTGGGGATTTATGAGGCAGGTTATACTTTAACTCAAATACAATTACGAGCTTGAAGCACCTGGTGTCATTCACACAAATCGGACTATACAAATGGGTTCGGAGTGATGCGACGTGATCTTGAGAGCTGTAGACCCCCAAATAAATGTGCTTCACTATGAAAAATCCATTATCCCTTTTGCTCACAAAAAAAAATCAAGATGGTGCTGCAGGTCATCTTTAGTGATAGCTTAGCGCTGCTAAATATAGTAGTCTAGTAATATGATGTTCCTGTTTTACATACAGCTTCAATCCAAGTCACTGTGAAAAAACCCCCCCTCTGTAGACAGTCCAGGCTCCGAAATCTGGAAACAATCAAAGTGGGGGCAGCCTGTCCCCCAAACAAAAACAAAACCCTGCATGGAGTTTCTCTGGGAATACTGAAGGGAGGGGTAGCTACCTCTCTGGGAATACTGAAGGGAGGGGTGGGCTACCTCTCTGGGAATACTGAAGGGAGGGGCTGAGTCACCTCTCTGGGAATACTGAAGGGAGGGGTGGGCTACCTCTCTGGCATGTTTTCTTTGAGCCTTGGTCAAAATATAAAGTTTTTTGCACAAAAGTGTACAGTTTTTCTCAGTTGCTTTGGAGCATTTCTCGAATCATCATTAACATTTACACAGTCCCTGCCCTCGTTTCCTGACGAATAAAGCTTGCGTTGAACAAAGCTCTGACTCTGAACCTTAGAACGTCACAATATTCTGGTGCCTGGCCATTATTGGCTTTGTATGTTAGAAACCTTATTTGTGGTATGAATATAGGTGGTCCCAATATTTTGAAGTCAATGCGACTTTTAACAGGCAGCCAGGATAGGGGAAATATGTTCATATTTTTTTAGTTCTAGTGAGTGTGCGAGCAGCTGCATTTTGTATAAGCTGTAAGCTCTTTAGACAGGTGTTATTGCAACCAGCATATAGAGCATTGCAATAATCAATCCTTGAGGTGACAAAAGCATGGATTAATTTATCAGCGTCTGGTAAGGATAAGGACTTCCTTATCTTTGAAATATAAGGAAACTCCTAGATTTTTAACAATAGTACCTGTGGAATATATTTGTAAGTAAAGGACATACAGTATGAGTAATACTTAAAATGTTTTTTTTTGTTAAATCACAAATCAGTTTTACTGTACAGTTACAAATCCTGATACACACACACAATACATATGAGACGCTTGTCATCCCTAAGGTGGTGCAAAAGTCTGTGCACCTGCAGAAAATATTTGTAAGGACCGCTTTTTGGAATATTTGTAATATTGACAATTACTTATACAGATAATTTTTTCAGTTACAAATAATTTCTACAGTTTCAAAACGTGATACACACGTACAAAACATTTAAGTCTAATATTCTTTCATACAACAGTCTCCCCGTCGTTGCGAGTGTCTGTGAAAGCAGCAAGATCGTGGATAATATTCCGCTTCGGCACAAAATGTTAATCGAACTTCTTTATAACTTTTCCATAGCAATCCTCCTCATCCTCAACAAAGGTAAATGTGCACCCTGTTCTTTGTCGAGCTTCATACCAATTCGATAACGAGAAAAACGTTGCTTCCAGACCGGCCATGTTGACGGCTGGGTGAAGTCAAACTGCTCTGGCGCATGAAACTACGCCATGTCGTTGTTTCAACAACTTCTGTTTGCAGACAGTGAGTTCAATGGGCCACTTCTGACACAATGTCATCAAAAATGCCCAGACTCAATTGCATTCAACTACTAAAGTTACATTCGTGCAGACTTCCTGGCTCTGATCACCACATACGGAATTCCATGTCATGTAAATAGCGACCCCAAGTGGTAACTATCTGAACTGATATGTAAACATCCCAGTCACAAATTGATCGTGTTGGTATGAATATATGTTGTAGTATGTGATTCCTGTAGTGTAAAAAAATATACTAATGTCTTACAAATGTTAATGAATTTATTTAAATATATTAATAAAGCCACCGCTATGGCCATCATTAAGATTAGATAAGATATAATTTATTTAATATAAGATATAATTTATTTTTTGATCCATTGAAATTCTTACCTTGACAACACTATATCATATTTTACACACATCCAGTGTTGAGTAGGTTACTTTTAAAATGTATTCCACTACAGATTACAGAATACATACCCTAAAATGTATTTTGTAATGTATTCCAATAGATTACCCAAAGTGAGTAACATATTCTGAATTCTTTGGAATACATCAGCATTGTGTTATATTTGATTAGAATTGGATGAGACGGCCCCGGCCAATGGCACGACTGGCTGGGCATTCCCACCCCGTGGTGCTTTCCGGATCCCACCCCCACTCTCTCTCCCACTCACTTCCTGTCCACCCCCACTCTCTCTCCCACTCACTTCCTGTCATTCTCTAGCCTGGCGGGCCATCCTATATCATTGAAATGTATAGTCTGGAATCCCACCCCCACTCTCTCTCCCACTCACTTCCTGTCATTCTCCACTGTCCTGTCTGATTAAAGGCATAAAAAGCCCCAAAAATATACTTAAAAAAAAGAATTGGATGAGACATGTAAGCTTATGTGACGTTAGTTAATATTAACAGCAGCCCACAACCTGGTTTACAGTGAGGATGGATTGATATATAAGACTATGTGCTATGAAACACTTCGGGCCCTATTTTGCCGTTCTGAAACGTCTGGTCAGAGGTGCAAAGTTTTAAGACATTTAAAGCGTGTCCAGTTCACATTTGCTAATTTAGTGGTGTGATTTTGTGATCAAACGCTGGGTGCTGGGTTTAAAGGGTTGTTCTTAGGCAAAGTGAAACTAACGTCTCATAGTCAACAGCATAACAGTTCTACACAGTTATTTACTTTATCGACTGACAAGGGGTTATGAAAACGTACCCTGAAAAAATCAAGACTTACCCCAATAATGTTCGAATGACTGAATAAAAATCCTAAGGATATTTGTCCTGCAGAGGTGTGGTTTGGGACAGGTTGCTATGGGCTGCTTACATCTTGCGACAGTGCGTCTTCAGCTGTGCTTTATATGTGCATTTCACTATATAGACTTGGTCACTGGCGTAATGATTTTTAGGAGATGTAAGATAGTAATTTTTGGATCATGCCCCAGACCACACTTTATGTTGTTAATTAGCACACACCTGGGCGCAGGGTTTCATAAAAGTGGAGCGCATGGCGACAAATCACTGACTGTGTACGATATGAATAAAACTCGCATCGCCAGGTGCACGAAAGGGCCCTTAATGTAATTATGTCAAAGAGCCAAACAGATTAGTTAGTTAATGTCATTATATCAAAGAGCCTAACAGATTTAATGTCATCATGTCAAAGAGCCTAACAGATTAGTTAGTTAATGTCATCATGTCAAAGAGCCTAACAGATTCGTTTTTTCTGAGTATAGGCTAAAAGACCCAAACCCAAACAAGGTATAAACAGATATTTTTTTAATTAATTTTAACAGCACAATGGGAGTTATATGATTTTTTTTTGCTCAATTCTCGGTCAAGAAATCAGAACTTATACAGGCCTAAAACATGCTGGCTGGATTGGCCTACTACAAAACTAATTTCGCATTCCCTGCAAGGTTTTTCATTTAGACTCTCAAACAGAAAGAGAAAGAGAAAAGAACCACCTGGGATATACTTAGGCTACATGGTTTGTTTTAGAAGTATTTTCATTTGAGTTTGAAAAGCCTTGGCCGAGATGTTATGACAATTTAAAATGCATTCCCTTAAATTGATTCGTATGAAATTGTATTCAGAATACCACCCATTTCATTTGTAAATGTATTCAAATACAGTAACTTAAATGATGTATTTTAAATATGTAATCCTGTCACATGTATTCCGTGACTTCCCAGTACTCCACACAACCCCTTTCAAGGCTGGACTTTGGTGTCAGAATGCGCAGTTCAAGTATTTGTAGCACCTATTATGAAACTTTAAAATAATTGTTGATGTTGATGTGTTGATGTTCAGGATATAGAATCACAGATCTTTCTGTACATTCTCTACTGTTCCGTGGTCTGGATGGATGACCTTATGATTCTTCTCAGCAGGTGAAACCTGGCCAGCAACAGCTCACGGAAACGCTCCGTCATAAGAAAGTAGAACACAGGGTCGATGACAGTGTGCATGTAAGCCATTGGCCTCGTCACAAATCCTCACATTCTTCATGACGTAGTAGGGCAGGTTTAGCAGCAGGAACATATACGCTGCCACCTGCACGATACGCAAGGGCCTCCTGAAAGACGTCACTCGTTGCGCAAACACCCCCTCCTGCGTCCTCAGCAACGAGGCGATCTTGTGCGTAGACACAAAGAGAGACACCAGGGGCAGGACGTACCCACAACACGTCAGACTCAGACTGTAGCCCAGGAACCCCCAGGTCTTCGACATGCTCGCGAAGTCTGTGCACACCGTGTAGTTGTTGTCTGCCAGGCTCTTGACCGTGTAGTGGAGAAGGGGGCTAATCATGAGATGGACGGCGACCCAGGTGACCAGACAGGCCGAGACAGCTCCTCGGAGAGAGAGCAGTGTGTTGGTGCGCTGCGGATGGAGGAGCAGCAGGTAGCGGTCCAGGCTGACCAGAGCCATGAAGAGGACGCTGGCGTACATGTTGACGAAGAGGATGTAGCGGTTAAGCGCGCAGTTGACCGGCGATGTCTCCGTCATGTCGTTGGCGTACAGGTAGGAGAGGCGCGGCAGAGCGCACACACAGATGATGTCGGACACCGCCAGGTTGTACAGGTAGACGTTGGTACTCCGCCATTCCTGCAGGCACAGCGGGTAACCCAGGACGACCACTAGGTTGCCCAGGAAACCCAAGGTAAACTCCAGGGCGTACATAGGGCAGAGGTAGTACTTCCTGAGGGTGACGGTAAGTTCAGTGCAACTATCAACCTAGAAGGCAAAAAACACAAAAGCCAGGATTTGAACTGTGTCAGCATAGAACAGGAGACTTCTTTCAGGCTTAGCGAATTATTGCATTGGAATGTAGATCTTACTGGAATGCATCTTATTTGTATTTCTCTTATTGCCTTATTTCACATATCTTGGTCTGTCTTGGTCTACTCTTGGTCACTAGAGGTCAATGGAGAAACAGGTGTCTCTGATTGGAAATCAGACAAGTGTCTCTGATTGCCAGCAAGTATCGCCCATAGACAGTAAGTTGTTTGCCCCCAGCAATATGGCGGCCGCATTCACGTATGCCACCTAATAGAACTCGACGGACAATGCGTTATCTAGCTTTCTAATATCTATGGTTCAGTTTACCATGGGTTAATTTGGATAAACACGGTTTCAGAAATTACCTTATTATTACCTTCAAGCCTTGAATATTATTTTTTATTTTATCTTTAAAATTTTGGGGCAGCCGTGGCCTACTGGTTAGCGCTTCGGACTTGTAACCGGAGGGTTGCCGGTTCGAACCCTGACCAGTAGGCACGGCTGAAGTGCCCTTGAGCAAGGCACCTTTTTTTTTTTTTATTTATTTATTTAAAGAGGAATGCCTCTTGAGATGTGGCATCTCATTTTCGAGAGGGTCCTCGATAGGACTGGACAAAGACAAAGGGACAAGATACTACAGTACAGTACAGTACAACATACACATTCACTCACATACAGCCCCCTTCCCCCAACCCCAACCCAACAGCTCCCATTCCCTAATAATACATACATATACACGTATATACAACAAGCATACATCTACATATCCACATATATATATATACAGAGACACATATATGCATGCGCACAGTACATACATACACATATACGAAAACCTAACCCCTCACTACTCCCCGAGCGCCGCTGTTGTTGCAGGCAGCTCACTGCGCCAGGATTAGTGTGTGCTTCACTTCACTGTGTGCTGAGTGTGTTTCACTAATTCACGGATTGGGATAAATGCAGAGACCAAATTTCCCTCACAGGATCAAAAGAGTATATATACGTAAGGGATAATGCCCGACGAGGTGTCCATTATCAGAAATAAATGGACGACGCGGAGGCGTGAACCGCAAAGTCTATTTATTTCTGATAAGGGACGCATCGAAGGGCATTATCCCGTTTATACCATGGTCACTGTATAATAAATAAATATGAAATCAATTATTAATACTAAATGAGTTTTAGAGCTAAAATAGTTAGTTTTTTCAGCTGTTTATCACAACGCTGTGTAATGTTGAAGTCACGGCTGAGCAGACTAACTCAGGTGTTGTCAAGCAACGGAATGTCTTTTTATAGATGTAGTATATCACTTTTTAAACGACACCCTTTTCAACCTAGACCATGGTATAATTATACTTATACTATATACTTATACTTATCTGTAAGTAGACCATGTGTGTTGGAGGAATATTTCTCACAAAATATCTTTGAGTTTCGTACTACTTATGTCTTTTGTGCATACTTTAGTTAGCTAAGCTATGCTAGCTCTCGTAGATATTCCAAGTCAGGTTTAAAATGCTAATTAGTAGCTACCTCTGTTCTTTGAAGTTATGTGGTTTGCAGCATAGCTAATTGTGTTGTATTTCACGTGTAATGTTGATTTCTTAGATATGTTTTCTGCATTCTTTTACAGTTTTACAATGAGTGTCTGTACTTTGAGTGACTGAAAGTGAAGTATTGTTGGTAACTTCAGTAAAGACAAGAAAAGTCAAGCCTTCGATTTATTGGAAACTTCTGACCAACAGAGTTAGTTAGCTGTCTAGTTGTGCCTGCTGGCAACACAGTACGAGGGCAGCATACACTTCCTTATTTCGCCACGCCCATTTTGAAATATATGTTCTTCCGCCTTGTGCGCAAACTTCCAGTTGGCTAGTTCCGGCTAATTAGCTTAATTGGGATAACACGGCAGAAGAGGATAGAGAGGCTAACTTGGTAGGAAACGAAAAAGACTAGCAGGAGGTCAGATGGCAGTATTGTACTTCGCCACACAAGGCTATTCAACTCTACGGAGTGGGTTGATGATAAGCGGCAGTGACCTCCCGTATCGTATGGAGATATATTTTAGAGACAGATTGGTCATTCTCAGGACAGTATATAATTGTCATAATATGTTCTTATAAAGTGTTTTCTTTATATTTACCCAAATCCCAATGCATTATCTGATTATTTACTGCTAAAAAGAATGCTAATACTTACTGCGGGGCGTATTATACAAACTTCCTAACTCGCAAATCATATCTTATCTGTTTGTTAACCTTAGTATGTTTAGAAATTCATTACAGAATAGCCGCTCCTAAGTCAGTGTTCTCGTAACTTCAGATACAGTAGGAAAGGTGTAATACAGAAATGTCTTAAGTAACCAAAATCCTAAAAAAATTTTTTAGGATGACCCATAACATATGATGCCAGCCATTTCGATAGAACTCTGCTATCTCAATGTATCGCAATGGATGTAGCCTAGGCCTACTGCTCGACACCTTATGGGAAGTTTTTTTTTACTGCTTTTTACTGATTTGAATGCTTGTCTATGTGATTGTCTTTCATGTTCTGTATGTTCCTGTGTTTGTCCTGTGTATTGTCTTGTATTTTTTTTAACTGGAATGGCACCAAGACAAATTCCAATCAACTTTGTTGACATGGCAATAAATTATTGAACTTGAACTTCATAAAGTAATTTTCTTTGCTTTCGTTTGATTCCCAATCAAGACACACTGGTAAGAAAGACTTTACATTCTTAATATGGACTTATAAAAAGTTCAGAAATGCAGAATAATAGAATTAATATATTAATATAATAGATTAATTGCGATTAACTATAGAAATTCAGTGATTAATCGTGATTAAGAAAGTAATAATAATTTGACAGTCCTACTACGTGTTACTCATGTAACAAGCTAAAAAGGAGTGTTGGCAAACTGAGTCCACTAACCAAGAACTCAAAGAGCAATAAAACCTGCATGAAGTAAATCAAAAGAGTGTATTATTGTACTTGTATGCCTATGACATTTCAATTGGTCCTAACTGCTGTTGAGAGAATAGGATGCCATAATTTGGTTACCAGGACATTCTATCACAGAGCATTGTTAGCCCAAAACAATTACACATCTCATCTCAATTTATGTTTAGTCAATGACATGTTTTATACAACTATATACACATACTGTATTCATTTTTTGTATTTCTATATCCATGCAGTCATCTTACATTTGCAACAGTGAATCAGTCAATGAGCTTTCACATTGGACTCGTTTCTGAAAGAAATGTGTTCTTACCATTGTACTGTGGATGTATGCTGTGAGGTTATTTTGAAGGCTGTTTTATTCCTGTGTTAGGCTGTGGCTAGAAGAGACGACTTCTAAGACTTCCTATATACATCGTCATACTACCCCAACCCAAAATGGGTTTTTCCTATGCAAACCAGGAAATGGGTAGGTTCACATTCAGGGTATGAGCATAACATCATCCACATACATTACATTAGATGAGATTAGATTAGATTCAACTTTATTGTCACTGTGCAAAGTACAAGTACAGAGAGGTTGAGTCAACAAAATGCAGTTAGCGTCTAACCAGAAGTGCAAAAAGGCAGAAAAGTGCAATGTGAACAGTATAGATAGACAGTACAGTATAAACAGTTTATGCAATATAGTGCAGACAGTAGTAACTATGCAGTTAAGCAAGTGGTATTGTTTACATCAGGGATATGTGCAGTGTATTAACAGTAACATTATAAGAGCAGAATAAATATGCATATGCAGCATGAACACTATGGACATATACAGGGGCAGACTGGGACAAAAAAACGGCCCTGGCATATTTGGCCCAAGTGGCCCTCAGATCGGTCAGGAACACCTAATTAGATACAAAATCCTTGCATTGCCGTTAAATATGCATATTATTTAAAACTAAGTGTCGTTGATCACTGAAAATGGACAAATGTAGGCCTGTGTGGTGGAAAAAACCCGTTCAATTCAAGACCAAATTAGCACTCAGGTAAACCTCGATCCACTGAGACAAAAGTAGCCGTTGAACTGTCAACATTTTAATCACAATAATACAAAGTGACACAGCCTGACTAAGTCTAAGCCCATGCAACACTGAGCAGTAGAGTGAATGTATATTCTGCAGAATATTTAACCCAATTTGAGATCTGAGCCAAATCTGAGTCTGGATCAGCTGTGCTCCATACTTTATGCTCACAAAGGGGTCAAAGGTCCTCCTATTTCCTATATGCAACAATCCAATCAGAATTTGGTGTCCACCTTCTCAGTAGATTACTGAAGTCTTGGCAAACCAATAAGGGATATGACATCAATCCACCTTACAAAGCATTTTTGGGGGGGAAACTTTTCTATCCTCAGATAACCTTTTGTCCTTTTACTTTCCTTTTAATTGTCTTGTTAACCAAGTATACACGTAAAGCTATGGTCACACCCCAATAACTGTCTGCAACTTCCATATTCTTCAGATGGCAGATTGCAATCAGCCAAATGAAGAGCTGACTGACAGACTGAGGTTATTAAAAACCTGAGTTATGAAGAATAAATAGCTGATGGACAGGCTAACGTTTCTCTGACCACAAACACTTGCTGTGTTCAGATGGCCCTTCTCTACAGAAAGTACAATCTTGACCTTTTGTCCTCTGTGTAGCCTACACTATCACTCTGACTGATCAGAGGTAGCCATGGAGCACATGATCTCCATATTCAAGTAGGCTAACAAGCAATTATCAAAGAAGAGTTTCTGCTTGAATTCAAAGTGTCATTTCAAATTATTCAATAGGCTACATTTAAATTATACAATGTTCAATTGAGAGCATTACCAAAACATTACTGAAGCCTGTGTAAAGAACTAAGTTACCTACATAGTGGTAGACCTTATTGCAATTTATATCAGTTATCATCGCTATAGGGCAACTGAAAGAACAGAAAATAAACAGGGCAACTTTGTTGCCTATTGGTGGAAGTATTTTTGTATTCCTATAGGCTACCTACCTACATTGCTGGTACATTTTAGAACAGTACAGCTACAAGAGCTAATTCCCTTTAATGCCATTCTACATTGGTGTTATTTTTGCACAATAATAACAGTAAGAGTAGTTACAGATAGATAGATAGATAGATAGATAGATACTTTATTGATCCCCAAGGGAAATTCAAGTTTTTTTTTTTTTTTACAGTTACAGTGTATTAACAGTAAGAGTACAGTAGCATTAAAAGTAAGAGTAGTTACAGTAATATTAATAGTTACAGTATTATTAACAGTAAGAGTAGTTACAGTAGTATTAATAGTAAGAGTAGTTAGTTGTATAAGTCATGATAATAGTAGTACAAATAATAAGTGTTTGTGCAGTATAAACCGTATAGACAGATATGTACAGTTGACTATGGAGGATAGTCTACAGTAAGATAGCAATAACATTATACATCCCCCCCCCCCCCCATATATATAGTATTATCAGGGGGGCTGTCCCCCCCCATATATATAGTATTATCAGGGGCATATATATAGTATTATCAGGGGGGCTGTCTGGGGGCCCCCTGTCAGTGCTGGGCTCTTAGAATTGTCCTAACATAGTGCTGGGCGGTATGACCAAAAATGTATATCACGTTATTTTTCTAAATTCTTACGGTTTCATGGTATATGATGGTATTTTTTTACCATGCATAATCAGATGTTCACAGCATTTTCTACAGGTTGAGAGAGGAATTGCTGCAGTACATTGACTAAGGATGGTCTATTTTACTGTCATGATGTAGAATAACTCCACACTAGTGGTAATGCAGTTTTGCATGGCCCCAGAAAATGATGCTGTTTACAAAGAGCCACTCATGATTCTAATGAAGAATCTAATCAGAATGCAAAGACAATTGCAGTCAAAATACAGAACTTTTACTGTGCAAATTTCACAAACATCTTGTATAAAACCAATACAAAAAGTAGTGCAACTTGCAATAATTATACTTTTTTGAAAATGATACAATTTAAAATAAAACCTCTCTGTTAATATGCTTACTCTGTCAAATAGGCCTATCAGAAATGTATTGTTATTGTGTGGATAACATGACGTTAGTGGTAGGCTAACGTTAACTTCATGTGGATGGATGTCTTGTTAGCCTGCCATGAGCTTCGGTTCGGTTCGCTAGGCAAAACATTAACAAAAACGTTAGTTTTGGTGCACTGATGACAGTCAGGATCATTTCTAACTAGCCAGTTAGTATTGCTCAGTGCACCTCTATAACATGCTTTACTTGCTACCTGGATAATTTCAGCGAATATTCTTAAGGTGAGATGAATGATAATTAAACTTCACTGTGTTCGGTGGGTTGCTAACTAACGACATCACCTACTAGCCAGCTAGTTACAGCTGTTGAACAATCTCAATAGAATTGTCGTGACGGTAGGCTAAATCCTTTTCAATGCAGTATCTCTTAACGTTTTTCCTTAACTAAAGAAACAATTAAAGGTATTATTCTGTGCAACACCCTTAAATAAACCCCTTACCTAAGGAGAAATTAAGCCTTAAAGGTCATACTTCAGGGAAAAAACTTAAGGTGTTTTGTGTTTACCCTCACTATGCCTCGCAGTCATAGACAGTAAAAGCTCACAGTGGCACCATGCGTGCGTGTGAAAAAAGTCCCGTCTGAAACGCTGTCGCGCGGCGCAGCGTTCCAAACGTTGTGTAATCAAATACACCGGTATAGCGGTATATTAAAAATTCATATCATAACGAAAATATACACCGGTATACGGTGTGAACCGGTATACCGCCCAGCACTATCCTAACACCCCCGCCCCTTTTGGTCACTTGTCTTCTGTGTGGGAAATGTAGATGGCTTATATTTACACTTTAGAATGCTGAGGGGGTTTATCCAGCTATCAAACCATCTTTCATTCTGAGAAACGCCTCGCACAGGATGTGATGAAGAGTCCAGACGTGTGAAATGTTCACAGTGGTTCAAGAACCACAGGTCACATCATCACTGGACTGGCCTTCTCGTTCTGTAAGGTGATTCTTTCTTTCTTTCTTTCTTTCTTTCTTTCTTTCTTTCTTTCTTTCTCTTTATTGCTTTTCTCCTCTTCTTTTGTATGATCAAAATGAAAATGAATGAAAAACTGAAATCTAGTGTGTGTATACAAATATTCAAACATACAGTATCAGATTCTCTCAGATAGTAGTAATTCATAAAGCTTTCATTGAGTGGACTAGCACACACTGTCACATTGCCCAAGAAAGCTCTGAATGAGAAATAATAACTTCACTATTTGATTCATTGGTCTCATTTGATGGCCATCCACTTCCAAGGGTTTGTCTCAAATAAAGACCATCACTTCCAAGGGTTTGTCTCAAATAAAGGATTGTTTGCCTTGTGCTTTAGGATATCTCCTCAACTCAAGCTACAGTTAATGACCATGTATAACACACCATGTGTTACGTACATTATACATTATTTGTCAATTACATACATTATTATTTGTGAATTGCAGTGTGAGCTTGTGTCTGTGTGTTTACATGTGATGGTGGTTTAGGCTTGATTTTAGATACGTTTCTTAACTGGAAGAAACTAGCTTTGACTACAGACTTGACCTGTTTGTCAAAAGTAAGATCTCTGTCCATGATCCCACCCAGGCGCTTTACAGAGGGCTTTACATAGGGCGTCAGGGAGTCTAAGTCCATACCCTGGGTGAAACGTCCACTGGGTCCTAATAGCAGGACTTCAGTTTTGTTGTTATTTAAATTCAAAAAATGTAAGGCCATCCAGGCTTGGACATCATCAAGACAGTCTTGGAGAGGTTTTAAAAAGTCTAGGAGAGGTTTTAAAAAGTCTTGACCTTTCAGGGGAAGATAACTGTGGGTGTCATCTGCATAGCAGTGGAAAGAGATACCATTTATTCTAAGGATGGAGCCTAAAGGGAGCATATAGAGGGCAAAGAGGATGGGTGCATGAATGGATCCCTGAGGGACACCACAGGATAGAGGTGCTGAGGAGGAAACAAAGTCGCCTGTGCTGACAGAGAAACTTCTATCAGAGAGGTATGATCTGAATCACTTGAAGGCAGTACCTTTAATACCAACACACTGCTCAAGGCGAGAGAGAAGGATGGCATGATGGACTGTGTCAAAGGCCGCTGTGAGGTCTAGAAGGATAAGTATAACAGTATCACCAGCATCAGTAGCTAATAGAATGTCATTGCAAATTCTTAGAAGTGCAGTTTCAGGGTTTAAAACTGGACTGGAGCACTTCAGAGATGCCTTGTGTGTCTAAAAAAGATTGCAGCTGATGGAGGAAGTGGAAGAAATAAAAGCTTGACGAGTGTGACCATCACGCAGTGCTGTTAGTCCAAAATAGCTTTGACCTTGGTATATCTTGGTCTTGTTAATGACAACATTGCCCTATTGCCCAAAAATGTTTTTCAAAATACCAAAAAAGTTTCTGAGAAATCAACATTATTTACAGATATGTCAGCTGAGGCCATTTCCTAACTCTGTGGACTTTAGCTGTAACCATCTGATGTATAACTGTATTTCACACATAGGCTACTATGACACTGTAATAGGGTTTGATAGGTTTTCAACATCAGTATGGAGGGTTACGTGTACACAATAGTTCTATTTGATCACATTGTACACTGGATCTGTCAGCCAATTAGTCATGGTGCCTTAGAAGGTATTGGTTGTTTTGGCTGAAGTCCTGGATATGAGGTCCATGTCCTGGTACTGGTTGGTTTGGCCGAGGTCCCTGTTCTTGACATGTGTTGCAGTGAGGGAGTTCCGTCGTTCTGAAAACATAGAGGCTATTTCCAAGGGTCTCCAGCAGATGGTGCCAGAGATGTTTCATATTTTAGTAAAGTCCCAGGGTCTGGTATTACCGCTGTATCTCTTGGCTTTATGCACTCGACTGCATGCACCTCCTCAGAAACATGTTGTGACGACTTGACTTGACTATTCAGTAAAGTTTATTTATATAGCGCATTTTTATTCACAGAGGTCATTCAATGTGCTTTACATAAACAAAACCAAACAATAATAAACAACAAATAAAAGCATAGAAGGGCAATATAGTCAAAGAATAGTTAAAAGGTAAAGATCATAATAAAAAGAAAACATAAAACACAAGGTAAAATCATTTAAAAATAAAGAATAATTAATAAGCAAAAACAAAGGCAAAAAAGTAATAAAAGACAAGGTAGAATAATTATCAAGGCAGATTCAGAATTTGTAACTCAGCGAATATTATAAAACAAGCATGATGAGAACCTGGCTGGACAGCTGAAGGCCAAAGTAAGCACACGCCTGTCTGTCTTTCTCTTTCATATGCAACCTCAAATCAGAAAAAAGTTGGGATGTTGTGTAAAATGCAAATAAAAACAGAATGTGATAATATACAAGTCTCGTAAACCAATATTTATCTGCAAAAGGGACATAGACAACATATTAAATGTTGAAAATGAAAATGTTGACTATTTCATGGAGATATATGTTTTTACATTTTAAATTTGATGCAGCAACATGTTTCAGAATAAGGGACGGTGTACCACTGTGCAGCTTCACCTCTTCATTTAACAACATTCTGTAAATGTTTAGGAACTGAGGAGATCATTTGCTAGTGTTTTGAGAATGAAATATTGTCTCATTCCTGCCCAATATAGGATTTCAGTTGCTCAACAGTCTGGGTACTCTTAGTCATGTTTTTCATTCCATGATGCACCTAATTTGACAGGTCTGGACTGCAGACAGGCCATTTTAGCACCTGGACGACTCCTCTATGGAGAAATACTGTTTAAATATGTTCAGAATTAATTTTGGCATTGTTTTCCTGAAATATTCAATGGCATTATATGTGCATGCAATGATTTCCATACAGAAACAATGCAGTGCCATCTGAGGTACAAAGGACCACGGCCATCCTATATTACTTTTTCAGGTCTGTCCCTTTTTTGCAAAGATTTCTCTGGATTCTTTGAATATTTTAATGATATTATGTACTGTAGATGATGAACTCTCCAAATACGCAATTTCATGTTAAGAAGCATTATAATTGTTATAATTGTTTCATAATTTGTCCACACAGGTTTACACAGAGTGATAACCCTGTGTAAACCTTTACCTGTAAGACAGGGGTTCCCAAACTTTTCAACCCGCGACCCCCTTAAAATAACCGTGCCAGAGACTGGCGACCCCCACTATCCCTGGATGTGACTCAAAAAATAAAATAAAATCTGTGCACCGGCCATACGCACTAGGCTTATCCAAACACGGGCTTAACGACAACACAAAAGAACAGAGCAGCCTGTTATGATTTTACATATAGAAATTTACTATATGATAAAAGCAGAATACCTAAGTCAAAAAATAATATCCATGTAACATGAGTGCACATTATTGCTGTTAACTTTGAAACATTACTTTAATTTCCATTTTAACAGAAGAATATCTCAGTCAGGGTAATATCCACAAACTGTTGTAAACATATGTACATTGTTGCTGCGCAAATTTACATTTTGCCAACTATGTTTCAGCGTTAATCTCATCTAATGAGATGGATGCGCGCTATGCGCGTAACACAGCAAGTCCATTCTTGGTTTAATTGTGGAGACGGCCACACGGAGATCATCCTCCACATTTAGAC
>NW_027468598.1:36299765-36309765 GCF_046254945.1 Alosa pseudoharengus
TCATACAATCTCACACAATAAGTCACACATGAATTAATTCAGGTACACATTGTACTTGATATCTCTCCGCCCAATACTCTCTCTCACATGTTCTCTCATGCACACACACACACACACACACACACACACCACACACACACACACACACACACACACACACAGAGTGCTCTTCACCTTGGGACTCGTTTCATGCTCGCTCTTGTTTCACAGCCTACATCTCCCCCTTCCATTTTCACAGCCAGATTCTCTGCATGATCAGAGACCTGCACTCCCCTCCAATAATACCTCTTCTGTTCCACACACTCCCTCCATGACATCAGCACTGCTCGCCACACACACACACACACAGGCACGCACACACATATACACACACATATACACACACACACACACTCACACACATATACACACACACACACACACACACACGCACACACACACACACACATACTGCAGTGTTGTTATTAATGCGGGGTCCCCAGCGGTGAGCGGTATCAGAATACTCCAGTTCCAGGAACAGGGCTGAGAAAACGGGAGCAGAAATCTGAGATTCCTCCAGCTGCCCCCACCGCTGGCCCGCAGTAAAGGTCAGATCAGATCAGGACCGGCCAGCCAATGCCCTGCGCTGCCCTGTGGGAGGCTGAGCTTACCTGGGATGAGTGACTGGTCTGTCAGCCAATGAGATGGCTGTGAGAGGGAACTCAGATTGTGCCCCTGATCTCTTGCACTGTGTCCCGCACGTGGAGCTTTAATGAGACTGTGTCCCGCACGTGGAGCTTTAATGAGACGGTGTCCCGCACATGGAGCTTTAATGAGACTGTGTCCCGCACGTGGAGCTTTAATGAGACTGTGTCCCGCACATGGAGCTTTAATGAGACTGTGTCCCGCACATGGAGCTTTAATGAGACTGTGTCCCGCACATGGAGCTTTAATGAGACTGTGTCCCGCACGTGGAGCTTTAATGAGACATGGAGCGCAATGGAGAAGCTGCCTTACATTAGACTCCGCCCACACACATCTGCTGAGTCACTGTTGGGATTAGGGCTCTGCCCACACACATCTGCTGAGTCACTGTTGGGATTAGGCCTCTACACACATCTGCCTAGTCACTGTTGGGATTAGGGCTCTGCCTACACACATCTGCTGAGTCACTGTTGGGATTAGGCCTCTACACACATCTGCCTAGTCACTGTTGGGATTAGGCCTCTACACACATCTGCCTAGTCACTGTTGGGATTAGGGCTCTGCCTACACACATCTGCTGAGTCACTGTTGGGATTAGGGCTCTGCCCACACACATCTGCTGAGTCACTGTTGGGATTAGGCCTCTACACACATCTGCCTAGTCACTGTTGGGATTAGGCCTCTGCCTACACACATCTGCCTAGTCACTGTTGTGATTAGGCCTCTACACACATCTGCCTAGTCACTGTTGGGATTAGGCCTCTGCCTACACACATCTGCCTAGTCACTGTTAGGATTAGGCCTCTACACACATCTGATTAGTCACTGTTGGGATTAGGGCTCTGCCTACACACATTTGCCTAGTCACTGTTGGGATTAGGGCTCTGCCCACACACATCTGCTGAGTCACTGTTGGGATTAGGGCTCTGCCCACACACATCTGCTGAGTCACTGTTGGGATTAGGGCTCTACACACATCTGCCTAGTCACTGTTGGGATTAGGCCTCTACACACAGCTGCTGAGTCACTGTTGGGATTAGGGCTCTGCCCACACACATCTGCTGAGTCACTGTTGTGATTAGGCCTCTACACACATCTGCCTAGTCACTGTTGTGATTAGGCCTCTACACACATCTGATTAGTCACTGTTGGGATTAGGGCTCCGCCTACACACATCTGCTGAGTCACTGTTGGGATTAGGGCTCTGCCTACACACATCTGCCTAGTCACTGTTAGGATTAGGCCTCTACACACATCTGCCTAGTCACTGTTGGGATTAGGCCTCTACACACATCTGCCTAGTCACTGTTGTGATTAGACTCTGCCTACACACATCTGCCTAGTCACTGTTGGGATTAGGCCTCTACACACATCTGCCTAGTCACTGTTGGGATTAGGCCTCTACACACATCTGCCTAGTCACTGTTGTGATTAGGCCTCTACACACATCTGCCTAGTCACTGTTGGGATTAGGGCTCTACACACATCTGCCTAGTCACTGTTGTGATTAGGCCTCTACACACATCTGCCTAGTCACTGTTGGGATTAGGCCTCTACACACATCTGCCTAGTCACTGTTGGGATTAGGGCTCTGCCTACACACATCTGCCTAGTCACTGTTGTGATTAGGCCTCTGCCTACACACATCACATAGAGGGCTCTATCTTGCACACCAGCGCAATTGACTTTGTATACTCGCGCTTGTCTTTCCTATTTTGCAGTCAGCGCATATTGGAATTTTCCCTCCACAGGTACATGTGCGCCACTGTTTCTCGATGTTGAGTTGCCTGTTGGTAAGGTACAGCCGTAGCTTACACCTGCAGGAGCGCTTGCTTGGGCGCCTGTGTTGCGCAATGCACTTTGATCCTCTCATCTATACGACGCAGTTCCCATTTCTCCAAACCATACATTATTACAAGGACAAATATTGCTACACGAGGGAAATCAGTGTGGTGTCCGATGTGAAAAAACAGGTATAAATCTAGCGAACACATTTCCATGAATCACGGATGTGTTGATGACATAAATTAGGAAATATTAGAGGACTTAATGAGACGTGATGTTGAACTGCATGCCGATGCCATTTAACCCAAATGCCCCAGCAGCAGCACGGGAGAGGAGAGCTTATCTGACAGATCTGCATCGCCTATAGTGAGGTAATGTTAGATTACATTGCAAAAATATCACCATGCATTCATAACCTCGTGATTCAGTGAGAGTGATCCCAAAACATCGGAAAGTGACATTTCTGTATTACATTTTGTCAAGAGGAAAAATCAATAGCAAACTGTTCCCAACTGACTATAGCGCTGTGAACCGTTCCTGGCTGCGCCTGGCAAATCCGCCATCATAATAGCAATCCGCTATGGAACAAGCGTGCCTGTTGTTAAAGGGAATGTGAGATGACGCTCTGATTGGTTTATTGCACGTTACGCCCAAACCACACCCATGAGTAATGTAGCTTCTACAGACCACCCCATTTTAGATTTGCGTTGGGCGCAACAGTCATTATCCCGCCGGTAAAATAGAAACCGCCCACAAAGCGATTTGCGCAAAGTCAATTGCGCTAAAGTGCAAGATAGAGCCCAGAGTGTGATGTGGAGTGTGATGTGGAGTGTGATGTGGAGTGTGGAGTGTGATGTGGAGTGTGGAGTGTGATGTGGAGTGTGATGTGGAGTGTGGAGTGTGATGTGGAGTGTGATGTGGAGTGTGGAGTGGAGTGTGATGTGGAGTGTGGAGTGGAGTGTGATGTGGAGTGTGGAGTGGAGTGTGATGTGGAGTGTGGAGTGGAGTGGAGTGTGATGTGGAGTGTGATGTGGAGTGTGGAGTGGAGTGTGATGTGGAGTGTGGAGTGGAGTGTGATGTGAAGTGTGATGTGGAGTGTGGAGTGGAGTTTGATGTGGAGTGTGGAGTGTGATGTGGAGAAACACACTTTCGTTCTACTGTGCAATAACTATTGCCTTGTTGATTGGCAATAAAGTTCACTTTGACATTGACTTGACTTTGATATGAAATATGTTATTTCTGTAATATGAAATATGTTTTTAATTATACTAATGAACTGTGGTTTTAGATGGACACACAATCAAGATTATCTAAGAGGTAAAGGAAGGCTAAGGCCTAGGTTAAAGGGGTTTCTCTGTCAAATGATGTTGAAAAATTTCTGAACCATATGGAATAGTCATTCTTAAACCATGCTTTACTAAAACCTAGCATAGCCTTCACGCATTTCCACTCGTCTATTATTTGAACTCATTGGCAAAGTGAAACTGACTTCACCAAGGAGTCAGTCAACGACAAGACAGTTATATGCAGTTACTTTCACTATTGACTGACAATGGGTTACCACCGAAAACATAGGCTGGAAAAAGCAACACTTACCCTAATATTGCTCAAATGACTGAATAAAACAACATTTATCCTGCAGAGGAGTTGCTTATATCTCGTGACAGTACATCTTCAGCTGTGCTCCATACGTGTCTCTCGCCTTTCCCCTAATCACTTTTAACCGTCATTACCAATTTGCGAATGATGGTGAATAACTACTCATCATGAGATGTACAGTATTTCGTAATATCTTTATTCTAATTATGTTTCCCATTGTAATCGTGCAATTTGTAATGCTTTGCATGGACGTGCGCTGGTGTGCGTTCATGAATGATAGAAGGATGCTGCATGCACCTGCCAATATGACTGCTGACATGCGCTCTTAAAATAGCATATGAACAACTCGCCATTGACTTCTGACCAGGTTTAGGTGGCGTATGATAGCGATTTTTAGACAACGCGCTCGGACCCTCCCTAGGTTGTTAACTGCCACACCCCTGGGCGCAATGCTTAATAAATAAACGTGAAAAATACCGAATTTTTTCAAAATACCGGTGAAAAACGAACTAACCCTAACCCTACGCCATGCGCTGGTGCCCAAAATACAGTCCTAAATATTTAATGTCTTCAGATCATCTCACAAAGCAGTCAGAATGAAAACACTACTGAGCAGTCATTAGACGCTACATCAACAGATGGAAACCACAGTGTCCAGGGCAGCTCGTATAGCTCCAGGAGACATGTTCATTGTTTACAATACAGTAAATACATTTTGCATCTAAAAAACAAAACAAAACTAAACTAAACAAAGCAGAGAGAGAAAGAAAGAAAGAGAGAGAGTGAAAGAGAGAGGTAGAGGGAGTGAGAGAGGGGTAGAGAGAGAAAGAGAAAGGTAGAGAGAGAGAGAGTGTTGACACCTGCCTGGTGCAGTGATGACACACACACATGCTCGCACACACACACACACACACACACACACACAAACACCTGCCTGGTGCAGTGATGACACCCACACATGCTCGCACACACACACACACACACACACACACACACACAAACACACATACAGTATGTGCGCACACACACACACACACACACACACACACACACACACACACACACACACACACACACATTCTCACATCTAAGGAGACATTAGCTTTAAAAAGGCATCAGCTTTCTTGTCGTTCAACTGTGGGCCCTTAATTGGCTGTTTGGTCAGTTTTGATGGACAGAAGGCTGCTGACAGCAATGGGAGCTAATGGTCAGCATCAGTCTGTTCTAATGACTTACAATCACAATCACTGCCCACTCCGACCCTACACACACACACACACACACACACACACACACACACACACAAACACACACACACACACAAACACACACACACACACACACACACACACACATACATACACGCTCTCTCTCTCTCTCTCTCTCTCTCACTCCCACTTTCTTTTTTTCTCTCTTTTTCCCTATGATTATGTCTTTCTGTTCTCCCTCCATCTTTTTCTCCTCATGACCCCCTCCTGTTTTGCAATCCCCCCTCACCCTCTCACCCCACCTCAACCCCTCACCCTATTTTTTACCCTGAGATTACAGCTGTTCGTCTCAACAATCTCTCTCTCTCTCTCTCTCTCTCTCTCTCTCTCTCTCTGTTTCCTATATTGACCCTTCTGTATAGTGTCATGGGTCAGTTTCTCCTACTCATTAACTGGTTGTGTGAAACAAGGAGGGGTGAATCGATGCGGACCAGCACAAGTCAGCAGGCACTCCCACGGCAGGGGGGATCCCCGAGGACCAAACACATTTCTGCTCTTTCCCCGGGGACCAATCACATTTCTGCTCTTTCTCCGAGGACAATCACATTTCTACTCTTTCCCCGTGGACAATCATACCACACATTTCTGCTTGGTCCTGAGAAACAACAACATTAAGACCGTGGCCAAAAATGTGCCACCATTTCTAAGAAGGCAACTTATGAAAAAAAACTATCAATGTCTCAGTTTATTTGCAGAAAATTAATTTGCTCATGCTTTGAGCGGAAATCCGAGAACAAGGCCTCCTCTGTGAGACTGGTATGTTTGGGTTTGTGGTAATTATTCTAATGTGTTTTCTGATGTTCAAATAATGGCTTTGCGCGCACATTCAGATGGAAAGAAACCAGATCAGTTGTAAGGCACAACCCTTTGCAACGATGGCCATATTACGGGCAGCCGTGGCCTACTGGTTAGCGCTTCGGATTTGTAACCTGAGGGTTGCCGGTTCGAACCCTGACCAGTAGGCACGGCTGAAGTGCCCTTGAGCAAGGCACCTAACCCCTCACTGCTCCCCAAGCGCCGCTGTTGTTGCAGGCAGCGCTGGGATTAGTGTGTATGCTTCACCTCACTGTGTGTTCACTGTGTGCTGAGTGTGTTTCACTAATTCACAGATTGGGATAAATGCAGAGACCAAATTTCCCTCACGGGATCAAAAGAGTATATATACTATATACTTATACATATGCTCCTTGTCACTTCTCAGTTCTACAACACTCTGTCTCCATGACGATGGAGACGCCTGCTAGAAGAGGATTTATTGTGTTTGTTCCTACATGCAAGTTTGTGAGTGTGCGTGCGTGCCTGCGAGTTTGTGTTTCTTACTGTGCATGTGATTACTGTCAGCAAAGAAACACATGATTCAGCAGGCACATCTTCAAGTCTGTGTGCGTGTCTGCGTGCGTGCGTGTCTGTGTGCATGCGTGCGTGCGTTTGTGCGTGTGTGCGTGCGTGTCTTTGTGCGTGCGTGCGTGTCTGTGTGCATGAAAATGCACTGTACTGTTCTTCCTAGGCAACTTATTATTATTATTCCGCTTACCACTTTTTCCGTACGCTATTTCTCTTGAACAGTTTAACTTAGAAACTTCATTCAAACTTTGTAACGTAGGTATTCAAACGGACGAAGCTGCTTTGTCTTTTCAACTTTGAAACTTTTATACTTTTTAAACTATTAAAGAAAAACTTCCCCCATAGACTTAACATTGCCGATTGTGACATCATAATACGGCCGTTAAGCAATTAGAATCCTATGGCAGGTGTTCAGGCCACCTGCAGCCTCAGGCTTTAAGCATACAATCTGGGTCAATTAAGACTACACATCCTATTCAACTGTTTCCTCTGCCCAAAACTGTTTCAAAATAAAAGTCCTCACTACAATAATCCACTGTTAAACAATGTAACCCATTAAACTACTGAACTTTTTACATTCAACTTTTAAACGGTCTACTTTTAAACTATCATTAAACTATCTATCTATTAAACTAGCTGTCTATCAACAACTTTTAACTTGTCATCAACTATGTCAACACTTTTCATCAACTATGACTCCTACCCACTGTAGCTAGTTAGCATGGTTAACAAAGTTAGCATGTTAGCATTTTTAACAAAACTGCTAAAAATGATTAGCTAGGTTAGCTAAGTCACATGGTTAGCATAGTTAGCATGTTAACATGCTAGTTAGCATTTTTAGCAAAACTGCTAAAAATTATTAGCTAAGTTAGCTAAGTAACATGATTAGCATAGTTAACATGTTAGTTAGCATTTTTAGCAAAACTGCTAAAAATGATTAGCTAGGTTAGCTAAGTAACATGGTTAGCATAGTTAGCATGCTAGCATGTTAACATGTTAGTTAGCATAGTTAGCATAACTGCTAAAATTGATGAGCTAAGTTAGCTAAGTAACATGGTTAACATAGTTAACAAGTTAAACTATTTGAATATCAACATTTATTAAACTGCTAGAAAACATTAGCTAAGTAGCATGGTTAGCAGGTTAGCATTGCTAGCACTGCTATAAAACATTAGCTAAGTAGCATGGTTAGCATAGTTAAAAATCTTAGCATAACTGCTAGCAAACATTAGAGCCATTCCAACTTTCAGTTATTGTCAAATATCTACCTATACACAGCCATTAAACTATTTGAATATCAACATTCATTAAACTTCCAGTCTGTCAACAACTTTTAAACTATTTACCTTTCTACTTTTAAACTATTTACCTTTCTATCATTAAACTATCTATTAAACTAGCTGTCTATCAACAACTTTTAAACTATCTACTATCTAACTATGCAGCTTGTAAGTGTTAATAAGCAGCCTTTTAGGTTACTTACAAGCATATTTGTTAACAGTTGTAAGTGTTAACAAGCAGCTTGTTAATGCTTGTTAATGGTGTATAAGACAAAAAGGTGGATAGCTAATACGCTTATAAGACCTTTCTTACCTATTTGTAGTAAATTTTGCAGCCCCCCAATCTAAAGCGAGGACCATGTAGCCTATAGTTCCACAAGCCCAACCTTCTATCTCTCTATACAGCTTGGTTTAGCTGTGAGAAATGCACCTTTAAAATGGTTGCAGTGAGCAGGAATCAAACCCCGGTCTCCTGCATCAAAGAGTGCATCGCTACTTATTGAGCTACACTACTTGTCTTGTACAGCTGATGAAATTGTTTATTTTGATTCTATATTCCGAAGTGCTATATCACACTAGCTATGCTTTTTACAAATATGTTTCTGATGGAAAAGTGGTGTTTGATTAATGCAGAAACAGACTACGAATGTTCGCCTCTGTTCAAGGCAAACTGAAACATGTTTCAAATCGATCACGAACGTTCGCCTATGTTTGCAACTTTAAACCAGAGCTTTGAACGCACACACTTTTGCTAGGTAACCAAACTATATACAAAGCTGGCATATCTTTAGACTGCTGAAAAACTGTTTTATGCGTTCACTGAACAAAGATTATGGAAATTAAACACCACTTTTCCATCAGAAACATATTTCTAAAAAGCATAGCTAGTATGATATAGAACATCAGAATATTTTCCATCAGTCAATTAGGAACAGTAGTGTAGCTCAATAAGTAGCAATGCACTCTTTGATGCGGGAGACTGGGGTTCGATTACTGCTCACTGCAACAATTTTGAAGGTGTATTTCTCACAGCTAAACCAAGCTAGATAGAGAGATACAGTATAGAGAGATAGAAGGTTGGGCTTGTGGAACTTTAGGCTACATGGTCCTCGCTTTAGATTGGGGGGCTGCAAAATTTACTACAAATAGGTAAGAAAGGTCTTATAAGCGTATTAGTTATCCACCTCTTTGTCTTATACACCATTAACAAGCATTAACAAGCTGCTTGTTAACACTTACAACTGTTAACAAATATGCTTGTAAGTAACTTAAAAGGCTGCTTATTATCACTTACAAGCTGCATGTTAACAGTTAGTTAATGTTATTAAAGGATAACAACAGTTAACTAACTGTTAGTAATGAATTGTTAACTGCTTATTATGCACTGTTAATACCTAATAAGCACATGTTATTCTAAAGCGTTACCTCTGTTTTAACTATACATGATATTTTACATCACAACTTTAGCATTTTCATGCACTGGTAATTCCTTGGAATTGCATTTCTAGTTCATACTTGGTCTTATACACACTATCATAATCTTGCACATACACCACTATACTCATGCACACTCACTATTATAGTCATTTTACATGTATGTATGAGAGGGTATAGTCGTGTATGTGAGAGAGTATAGTAGTGTATGTGAAGGAGTATAGTAGTGAATGTGAGAGAGTATAGTAGTGTATGTGAGAGAGTAAAGAGTATAGTAGTGTATGTGAGAGAGTATAGTAGTGTATGTGAGAGAGTTTAGTAGTATATGTGAGAGAATATAGTAGTGTATGTGAGAGACTATAGTAGTGTATGTAAGAGACTATAGTAGTGTATGTGAGAGAGTATAGTCGTATATGTGAGAGACTATAGTAGTGTATGTGAGAGAGTATAGTAGTGTATGTGAGAGAGTTTGGTAGTGTATGTGAGAGAGTATAGTAGTGTATGTGAGAGAGTTTGGTAGTGTATGTGAGAGAGTATAGTAGTGTATGTGAGAGAGAGTTTATTAGTGTATGTGAGAGAGTATACTAGTGTATGCAAGAGAGTATA
>NW_027468598.1:36314765-36317265 GCF_046254945.1 Alosa pseudoharengus
CAGATAATCCAAGATCCCTCAATTGCCCCTCATTTCTCATTGTCATGTAGATTCCCTTTATTTCTCTCTCTCTCTCTTTTCCTTCTTCCCATGAAATGGTTCTGTCACTCAAGACTGCTGTTCTCTGAAATGACTCATTTAAATTCAGGCCCAAATGACTGGAGCCCAAATATTATTCATAGCCCTCTGTGAGATGGCAGGTGGCATCAAGAGCACCCTGGAAATGGGGAGACAGGAGTGGATTTAAGAGTTTCACTGATAAATTAAAATGCCTAAAACCCCTGTGTGTGTGTGTGTGTGTGTGTGTGTGTGTGTGTGTGTGTGTGTGTGTGTGTGTGTGTGTGTGTGTGTGTGTGTGTGACAGACAGACAGACACATACACACACACACACACACACACACACACACACACACACACACACTGACTTTACTTTCAAAGATACAAATGTAACACACAAACACACACACTCTCTCACACACACACACACACACACACACTGACTTTACTTTCAAAGATACAAATGTAACACACAAACACACACACTCTCACACACACACACACACATGCACACACACACGCACACACACACACACACACACACACACACACACACACTCACACACACACACACACACACACACACTGACTTTGCTTTCAAAGATACAAATGCAACACACTACACCTTTATTTATTCTCACATGAATGTAGGCCTACAGTATATTTCCTAGAATGTCTCTATGGATAGTTTTAACAATAGGCCTAATGTGTAGGCCTACTAGTTGGTTATGTTACACTGACAAAATAAAGTTAGCTAGTTAGCAAGCTAATTAAGCTACCATTGAATGTTAGCTACCAGAGAAATTTGTCGTCAACATTAAGACATTGAGGGTGAATTAGGTTGATGGCATACATTAGACAGATAAGTAAATGCAATTCCTTGAAACCATTGTGTTCAAAAATAAGCTGAACCCCATCTGAATTTAAAACGAATGAATAAAGAGTAACTGCTAGCATTTTCGCCCACGGACTCCATTGTGTACATTGTAAGCATGCCTACCCCAATATGAGGACGGTAACCTTTATGCCGAACATACTAATGCTAAAATTCCACTACAGCTACAGTAGACTACAGACAGTAGGGATCTGACAGTACATGTGATCACTCTCATCATGCTGCATTAATGCACTGTCACAAATGGACTCACTATTTCCTGTAAAACAGCAATCAAAACACATCTTTAATGTTCCCCAAGGATGCACAGGTTGTGCACGTCTTTTACGATAAACAATAAAAGATAATGGAAACTGAATGGAACTGATCTAATTTTTATATTCTAGGCAAGTCTGGGTTTCTCCCTCCCTCTTTCTCTCTCTCTCTCTCCCCTAACCCATCCTCTATCCCTCTCTCTTTCTCTCTCTCCATCCCTGTATCCCGCCCTCCAGCTGATGTGCTAGACAGCTCTTCCTATGCCGCCCCTCTCATCCTGTGTTCTTCCTGTCCCTCTCGTTAGCACTTCCTGTCCCTCTCGTTAGCACTTCCTCTTTGCTCTTTGTCCTCTTTGGACTCGTTGCTTCTCACACTCTGATTGGTTGCATCGCTGATGCTGTGGTTCATGGCCTCAACAGAACTGCCATTACCCATGATCCCTTGCGATAAACGTTTTTAAATCCCATGCAGACGACAACTGTGCCCATCTCTCCCTCCCACTCTGTCTTCCACACACACTTCTCCCCCCTAATTAGTTGTGTTTTCACTACGTCTGTGATGGGTGAATAATGCAAATTGTGTTCAGCTGCCTTTGATCCATTTGTATCAATGCTCTCTATCTCTTTCAGATCTCTTTGTCTCGTTCCCTGGTCCTCCTGTCTCTGTCCTATCAGGTGGGTAGTGAGGTTCCCTGCTTGGCATTTCCTCTGCTGAAGGTTAGCCCAGTCTGGGAGCTTCGCATCTGGAGGTTTTTATGTGATCAGCGTCTGGTTTTGGTCTCTGTGGCTCTATCACTCTCTTTCTCTCTTCTTTAGATCCCTCTGTTCTCCCTCTCTCTCTCTTTTTCTCTCCCTCTCTCTCTCCCTCTCTCTCTCTCTCTCTTTAGATCCCTCTGTTCTATCACTTGTTCTCTTACTCTATTTCTCCAACTCCCCATCTCTCTCCCTCAATAACCCTCCAACTCTCTCCCCTTTTTCCTTTACTTTTCTCTCTTCCTTCTCTCTCTTCCTTCTTTCTGCCTCTGTTTCTCATCCATCTCTCTCTCCATTCAACTGCCCTGTGATTAGACCTGTTCATCCCTCCCACTGAGCCATGGTGAGTCACTGCAGAGTGGTGAGGTGTGTGTGTGTGTGTGTGTATGTGTGTGTGTGTGTATGTGCTGGGATAATGGGTTGATACACAAGCACAAACACACACACACACACACACACACACACACACACATGCAACACACATATACACATCAAAAACATGCTAAAATTACATTCTGTTGACTGTATGCCTCTTCCTCT
>NW_027468598.1:36322265-36324765 GCF_046254945.1 Alosa pseudoharengus
GGAGTTGAAAGTAAAGCATTGCTTTGCATTCCCTTTTCTAGGGCTACCAAGCTTCATCTTATTCTGCATTTACATAAAGTTGACGTTTTTCACTGCAAAGAGATTTTTTAGAACATTGGGCAAGTACAAAAAGTCCTATAACAACTTATTATTGTAACCATGGTGACCAGTCAGTACATCTAAATAAAATCCATAGATCTATCTCCTAGAATTTAAATGATATTGCAAAGCACACAAACACGCATAGCCTACGCAAGTCTCCTCATGCATGCACATGCACTTTATCATAACTCCTTAGAAATCCTTTATAAACCCTTTCAACTGCATAAACAAACATGTACATTCCTAAGGCATTTCTGGTGCCACATAAAAATACATTGAGCTAATAGTAACTTGGGGACAAAAAAAAGCAAGCAAAAGCAGTTTTAAAGTTGACATTTGGTAGAGCCTTATGCTAAAGTCGGATTCATTTGGAATATTTCAACCAGAAATCCTCGAGGAACAGATTGAAAGGGTCTATATACGAGGAAGGAAATGCTACCATTCGCTACTTCCACTTGGTCAGACCCAGGGCACTGCCACGGCTGCCCATAACCTTAAAGGAACATTTGGAAAATAAGTAGGGATGTCCGATATTGGCTTTTTTGCCGATATCCGATATGCCGATATTGTCTAACTCTCAAATTTCGATTCCGATATCAGCCGATACCGATGTCGATATGTGGGTTATTTTTCCTCAAAACTAATTTAGGTAACATCACATATCTCCTGTTGTGGAATTAACACAACATGCTTAATGTTATTGTGATGCCCCACTGGATGCATTCTTGAATGCAACAAGGCTTTCCAAATGTTAACATTGTCTGTGCAAAATAAGAAAAATACTTCAACTTAATTTAGGGAAAAAGTGCCATGTTTATTTTTTTTTTTAAATTGTCTCAAACAACAGTTTGGATTACACTCTCCCTGAAATAATCTTGACAATGCCCACAACAAATAGGGCAAATTTGACTTCTTCACAAATTATAAAACATTGTACCTGAACAACTATGTGCAACATAGCAGAATGTAAAGCCAACTAAAATAACAGGCATAGTGTATGACAGGCTACCTTTTTCTGTGTTAAATGAGCCTGCATTTGTAGGATGCTTCATGAACTGTTTCTTTAACTAAAACTCAATCACCTTAATTGAATGAATGCACAAATATGAGTCAATTACAATGTGGCAAGCAACTATACTGCACAATTTTGAAAACATTTGTTTGAGCTACAAAAAATACTTCAGGCTTGAGGTGAAGTACATAACGGGCCATACCCACAATCAGGCTTGGAATTTCACCATTTTAGGGGCAAGGCCACTTGGCCTTCAGTTGGGCATATTTGGTGGGGGGCACAAAGGCCACATGTCAGGGCACCAAGGCCAAAGTTAACTATACAGTAGTAGGTTATAAAAATGATCAAAGTTGTATTCACTGCAGTAGACCTGCATCACTGTATACAAAAACATAAAACATGACATTACATATAACTGTAAATCATCTGATCATCTAATATTTTCAGATATCTAGGCACATATCTTAAGCACAGCTCAGCTTTAAGAAACTCAAATAGCCTAGATGTATGCTTAGCATTTTGTGATCATTAAGGCTACTTTCACAAACTCTTACAGTCAGCTGTCCTCTGATTTACCGATATCTAGGCGACATTTGTAATATTTGTTTTGTATTTGGCCCGTTATGAAATAATGTGGAGCAATTTAAACACAGTGTAAAACTTAATCCCAAATTTGGAGACATCCATGTATGTTGAAATTTACTGCAAATTCAAAACGGGATTAGTCTGGAACGGCTAACTGTACAGGGGACTGATTTACACCTTTCTGTTCGGTAAGGTCTGCTGTTTATTCTGATATATGGTTTGTCATATGTTAAACGAAGGGTTCTGAAGTATTCCACCGAGATGAATGGGTAGGGAGATGGACGCAAAACCTTCAGTAGAATTTATGATTGAATGATATTATTTACTTTTCTCGCGAACCGTTCACCACAGCAATTAGCGGCTAACATCGTTTAAAAGCTGAGAAAAAGCTCTTTCATGTGATACTTGTGATGTCTGTGTGATGAGTAGGCTACTTCGCGAGTAGTTCAACTGAGAAGAATGGGTTAATTTGGACGCACTTTCTTGCGCAGATCCCAGACTGGCTGATGACCTATCGGTGGGCCGATATTATCGGACATCTCTAAAAATAAGCCTATTGGGGTTAGATAAGAAGCCTATTGGGGTTAGATAATAAACCCATTAGGGTTAGATAATAAGCTTAATGGGGTTAGATAATAAGCCTAATTCACTGGAAGTGGGTTAGACCAGCTAGCCTATAAATTCCTTTTAGCTGTTAGTCTGTTATGGTCTGTGTTGGTCTGTTATGGTCTGTTATGGTCTCTGTGGGTCTGTTATGGTCTGTTATGATCTGTTAAGGTCTGTTATAATCTGTTAAGGTCT
>NW_027468598.1:36327265-36329765 GCF_046254945.1 Alosa pseudoharengus
CACCTACCAGGACTGCAAGAAATCTAGGAGTTGTTCTCGACAACCAACTAAACTTCTCAGATCATGTTGCCTCAGTCGCCCGGTCATGCCGTTTTGCACTCTACAATATACGGAAAATCAGGACTTACTTAAATCAAGATGCCACCCAACTTCTGGTTCAGGCAATAGTCATCTCACGACTCGACTACTGCAACGCCCTCCTGACAGGTCTCCCAGCCTGCACAGTGAAACCACTTCAGATGATCCAGAACGCGGCGGCGCGCCTGGTCTACAACCAACCCAAGAGGGCACATGTTACCCCGCTACTCATCCAGCTACATTGGCTACCTATGGCGGCCCGCATCAAATTCAAGGCTCTAACGCTTGCCTACAAAGTAGTCTCCGGTTCTGCTCCCACCTACTTGAATGCCTTCATACAGACATACGCTACCTCCAGACCGCTGCGCTCCTCAGACGAACGACGTCTAGCTCTACCTCCGGTACGCTCAGGCCAATCCAAACTTTTCTCATCTGTTGTTCCTCGCTGGTGGAACACACTGCCAGTTCCTACAAGGGCAGGGACATCCCTCTCCATTTTCAAAAAACTCCTGAAGACCCAGCTCTTTAGAGAACATCTCCTCTCATAGCAACACTTACAACAAGTCTTGCTGATCCTAGCACTCACCAGCCGTCTTAAACTGACACGTAACTGTTAAAAACAGCACTCACTGATGCACTTATTCTTACTGTACTCTAATGTTTTTTTAAATTGTCCTAATATTGTTGAGAATTGCTCTAAACTTAAACTGTTTACCATGTTGTTAGTCGCTTTGGCTAAAAATGCGTCAGCCAAATGTAATGTAATGTAATGTAATGAAATCCTTTGAAAGGCTGGTGAGCCATCGGATGGACATAACAGGACCCCTGCTGGACCCCCTGCAGTTTGCCTACAGGGCAAACAGGTCGGTGGATGATGCTGTCAATATGGGACTGCAATTCATCCTGCACCACCTCGTCTCCCCTGGGACGTATGCCAGGATCCTGTTTGCGGACTTCAGCTCGGCGTTCAACACCATCATGCCTGAACTCCTACATCAGAAGCTCACCCAGTTCTCAGTACCTGCCTCTACCTGTCAGTGGATCATCAGCTTTCTGATTGACAGGCAGCAGCATGTCAGACTGGGGAGCATCTCATCCAAAACCCAGTCCATCAGTACAGATGCCCCACATGGGTGTGTCCTCTCCCCACTGCTCTTCTCCCTCTACTCTAATGACCGCACCTCAAAGAGCCCGTCTGTAAAACTCCTGAAGTTTGCAGATGACACCACCGTCATTGGTTTGATCCAGGATAGTGATGAGTCTGCTTACAGACAGGAGGTGGAACAGCTGGTCCAGTGGTGCAGTCATTACCACCTGGAGCTTAACCCCAAGAAAACTGTGGAGTTGACAAGGTGTATCTGTACTTTCACTTAAAGGGAAACTTGGCAACTACTTCAACGTAATAAACCCGTTTAGAAATCATTTGGATGCTTAAATGACCTGTTCCGGTGAAAATGGTGACTTTCCCCGCTGCCCCTAGCGTCCCCAGGCAGAAAACCAACCTTGCAACATTCAGACTACCGTCCCGGAAAGAGAAGTGAGAAACAAGAAACTCGTTTTAAATCGTGTTTCTTACCTTTTCCACATCCACATAATTCTACCAAACTTAGAAGAAGAGAGAAGCCCCCTCCCCTCGGCCCTCGCCATTAAGAGGACACAGTGTCCAATGTGGACTCCTTTAGGTTTCTGGGATCAACAGGACCTAAAATGATCTCTCCAGAGACAGCTAAGGAAGTCTAATCTGCCTAAGGAGCTGCTGACCACTTCCTACTCAGCCATCATTCAGTCTGTCACCTGCACCTCCATCACTGTCTGATTTGGGTCAGCCACCAAACGGGACACGGCCAGACTGCAACGGACAATTAGGACTGCAGAGAGGATCATTGGAGCTGACCTTCCCTCCATCCAGGACCTGTACCGGTCCAGGGTCAGGAAAAGGGCTGCAAAAATCTCTACAGACCCCTCACATCCTGGTCACAAACTGTTCAACCTCCTTCCCTCTGGCAGACGATACAGGGCACTGTTCACCAAAACCAGCCGACACAAAGACAGACTCTTCCCCCAAGCAGTCACTCTGTTGAACACTCAGAATTAGCCCCCACCAGTTACAATATTGTTATTAATACATTATCATTGCACTGAACTGCCTTGCACTATATTTATATTTAATCTTATATCTTAGTCTATACTGATATTGCACTATTCCCACTCTCTGTTCAATTGTATATTGTATCTTGCCTGTGCCTGTTGAGGTGTCCATGATCATGGCAACCTTGACAGGGACAACAAGAAGGCGGACATCCCCAGCCACACTCCCCCTACAGGCAATTGCACAACCTTATCCCACCCATAGTGTTCTATTGCACTACCCTATCCCACCCATAGTGTTCTATTGCACCCTATCCCACCCATAGTGCTCTAT
>NW_027468598.1:36339765-36344765 GCF_046254945.1 Alosa pseudoharengus
AGCAACACATCTCACACACTATCATGGCCTTCACACCAACACATCTCACTATCATGGCCTTCACACCAACACATCTCACACACTCTCATGGCCTTCACAGCAACACATCTCACACGCTCTCATGGCCTTCACAGCAACACATCTCACACGCTCTCATGGCCTTCACAGCAACACATCTCACACACTATCATGGCCTTCACAGCAACACATCTCACACACTCTCATGGCCTTCACACCAACACATCTCACACGATCTTATGGCCTTCACAGCAACACATCTCACACGCTCTCATGGCCTTCACAGCAACACATCTCACACACTATCATGGCCTTCACACAAACACATCTCACTATCATGGCCTTCACAGCAACACATCTTACACACTATCATGGCCTTCACACCAACACATCTCACACGCTCTCATGGCCTTCACACCAACACATCTCACACGCTCTCATGGCCTTCACACCAACACGTCTCACACACTCTCATGGCCTTCACACCAACACATCTCACACACTCTCATGGCCTTCACAGCAACACATCTCACACACTATCATGGCCTTCACACCAACACATCTCACTATCATGGCCTTCACACCAACACATCTCACACACTCTCATGGCCTTCACAGCAACACATCTCACACGCTCTCATGGCCTTCACAGCAACACATCTCACACGCTCTCATGGCCTTCACAGCAACACATCTCACACACTATCATGGCCTTCACAGCAACACATCTCACACACTCTCATGGCCTTCACACCAACACATCTCATACACTCTCATGGCCTTCACACCAACACATCTCACACACTCTCATGGCCTTCACACCAACACATCTCACTCTCATGGCCTTCACAGCAACACATTTCACACACTCTCATGGCCTTCACAGCAACACATCTCACACACTCTCATGGCCTTCACACCAACACATCTCACACACTCTCATGGCCTTCACACCAACACATCTCACACACTCTCATGGCCTTCACAGCAACACATCTCACTCCCATGGCCTTCACAACAACACATTTCACACACTCTCATGGCCTTCACAGCAACACATCTCACACGATCTTATGGCCTTCACACCAACACATCTCGCTCTCATGGCCTTCACAGCAACACATCTCACACACTCTCATGGCCTTCACACCAACACATCTCACACACTCTCATGGCCTTCACAGCAACACATCTCACACACTATCATGGCCTTCACACCAACACATCTCACTATCATGGCCTTCACACCAACACATCTCACACGCTCTCATGGCCTTCACAGCAACACATCTCACACGCTCTCATGGCCTTCACAGCAACACATCTCACACACTATCATGGCCTTCACAGCAACACATCTCACACACTCTCATGGCCTTCACACCAACACATCTCACACACTCTCATGGCCTTCACACCAACACATCTCACTCTCATGGCCTTCACAGCAACACATTTCACACACTCTCATGGCCTTCACAGCAACACATCTCACACACTCTCATGGCCTTCACACCAACACATCTCACACACTCTCATGGCCTTCACAGCAACACATCTCACACGCTCTCATGGCCTTCACAGCAACACATCTCACACACTCACATGGCCTTCACAGCAACACATCTCACACACTCTCATGGCCTTCACACCAACACATCTCACACGATCTTATGGCCTTCACAGCAACACATCTCACACGCTCTCATGGCCTTCACAGCAACACATCTCACACACTATCATGGCCTTCACACAAACACATCTCACTATCATGGCCTTCACAGCAACACATCTTACACACTATCATGGCCTTCACACCAACACATCTCACACGCTCTCATGGCCTTCACACCAACACATCTCACACGCTCTCATGGCCTTCACACCAACACGTCTCACACACTCTCATGGCCTTCACACCAACACATCTCACACACTCTCATGGCCTTCACAGCAACACATCTCACACACTATCATGGCCTTCACACTAACACATCTCACTATCATGGCCTTCACACCAACACATCTCACACACTCTCATGGCCTTCACAGCAACACATCTCACATGCTCTCATGGCCTTCACAGCAACACATCTCGCTCTCATGGCCTTCACAGCAACACATCTCACACACTCTCATGGCCTTCACACCAACACATCTCACACACTCTCATGGCCTTCACAGCAACACATCTCACACACTATCATGGCCTTCACACCAACACATCTCACTATCATGGCCTTCACACCAACACATCTCACACGCTCTCATGGCCTTCACAGCAACACATCTCACACGCTCTCATGGCCTTCACAGCAACACATCTCACACACTATCATGGCCTTCACAGCAACACATCTCACACACTCTCATGGCCTTCACACCAACACATCTCACACACTCTCATGGCCTTCACACCAACACATCTCACACACTCTCATGGCCTTCACACCAACACATCTCACTCTCATGGCCTTCACAGCAACACATTTCACACACTCTCATGGCCTTCACAGCAACACATCTCACACACTCTCATGGCCTTCACACCAACACATCTCACACACTCTCATGGCCTTCACAGCAACACATCTCACTCCCATGGCCTTCACAACAACACATTTCACACACTCTCATGGCCTTCACAGCAACACATCTCACACGATCTTATGGCCTTCACACCAACACATCTCGCTCTCATGGCCTTCACAGCAACACATCTCACACACTCTCATGGCCTTCACACCAACACATCTCACACACTCTCATGGCCTTCACAGCAACACATCTCACACACTATCATGGCCTTCACACCAACACATCTCACTATCATGGCCTTCACACCAACACATCTCACACACTCTCATGGCCTTCACAGCAACACATCTCACACGCTCTCATGGCCTTCACAGCAACACATCTCACACGCTCTCATGGCCTTCACAGCAACACATCTCACACACTATCATGGCCTTCACAGCAACACATCTCACACACTCTCATGGCCTTCACACCAACACATCTCACACACTCTCATGGCCTTCACACCAACACATCTCACACACTCTCATGGCCTTCACACCAACACATCTCACTCTCATGGCCTTCACAGCAACACATTTCACACACTCTCATGGCCTTCACAGCAACACATCTCACACACTCTCATGGCCTTCACACCAACACATCTCACACACTCTCATGGCCTTCACACCAACACATCTCACACACTCTCATGGCCTTCACAGCAACACATCTCACTCCCATGGCCTTCACAACAACACATTTCACACACTCTCATGGCCTTCACAGCAACACATCTCACACGATCTTATGGCCTTCACACCAACACATCTCGCTCTCATGGCCTTCACAGCAACACATCTCACACACTCTCATGGCCTTCACACCAACACATCTCACACGATCTTATGGCCTTCACAGCAACACATCTCACACACTATCATGGCCTTCACACCAACACATCTCACACACTCACATGGCCTTCACAGCAACACATCTCACACGCTCTCATGGCCTTCACAGCAACACATCTCACACGCTCTCATGGCCTTCACACCAACACATCTCACACGCTCTCATGGCCTTCTCACCAACACATCTCACACACTCTCATGGCCTTCACAGCAACACATCTCACACGCTCTCATGGCCTTCACGGCAACACATCTCACTATCACTAGCGCTCCCGTAGCACAATGGACTAGACGTCGCTGTGCAAAGCACTTGAAGCATTGTGCCAGCGTCACAGGTTCTAATCCTGCTTCATGATGTGACCACCGCTGTCACGCCGTCTCCCGTTAATTTACCAGTTTGGGGGCAGCACTTCGGACATGTAACCGGAGGGTTGCTGGTTCGAACCCAGACCAAAAGGCACGGCTGAAGAGTATATATACTATATCATGGCCTTCACAGCAACACATCTCACACACTAAAATGGCCTTCACAGCAATGTATCTCACATTCTATCATGGTACTTACAGCAGCCCCATCTGATCTCCTGACAGCATAATACTGTATGCATTCTGATGGGGCAGCACATCTGATCTCCTGACAGCATAATACTGTATGCATTCTGATGGGGCAGCACATCCAGGCCAGATCTGTGCCACATGTTTCCAGCATCCTTGGAGAGTAGCTGTGAAGTGTTTCTTCTCCTCTCCTCTTTCTTCTCTTCTCTTCTCCTCTCCTCTCCTGTTTGGAGAGTAGCTGTGAAGTGTATGTTTGGTCTCCTCTCCTCTCCTCTCTTCTCTTCTCTTCTCTTCTCTTCTCCTCTCTTCTCCTCTCCTGTTTGGAAAGTAGCTGTAAAGTGTATGTTTGGTTTGATGTTGATGCAACAGTTGGGGGGAGATCATTTCTGAGATGTGATGGAGAGGGGAATATGTCATTCGGCATTTCTCTTCCTTTGGGGCTAACACAATTAGTTTGGTTAGGCTAGGCTAGTAGAGTTACCATAGAAATTCACTTTCTGTTCTGTTTTGAGTCAGTTTGTCTAGTGAACTATGAAAGCCCACCAAGATGATACATGAGGTAATTTCCTGTTCCTGACAGCTGTTTTATTAAGCATGTATAGAATGTATAACATAGGGCACTTGATATAGGTTCATGTAAAAACGTAAACAAATCGTGACAGTGATAACTAACACAGGACAGTATGATTGAGATGTGTCATATGGTAGCTAAGGTAACTCAAACTCATCTACAGTTTAAGTGATACTGACAGGGGGAAACCCTCATGTCCACTGGCGGTGAGTCTGATTAAGTCTGGTTGCTATGGTTTCCAGACAAGATGTATGAAAGCAATTTCCTTCAAGTTGACAGTCTACTTATGAGGCATTTGTAAAATTATGTCATTTCTGCATCTTGCATAGGAGGGATTTATCAAGCAAAGCTCTTGCACTACATTATGGGAAAGGATATTGAGAAGAAATGGTGATTTAATAAAAGCAAAGTCTGCATGT
>NW_027468598.1:36347265-36349765 GCF_046254945.1 Alosa pseudoharengus
ATTGGTATATTTATATTGTAAAATTTAGATTTTATTGCATAGAGGTTTTTGTGGGGTTTACTGACAGGGCCCAGGTCTGGCAGTATTTTGCCAGTAGGTCCAAGTGTTGTTGGAGGCCTTGTTCAGAAGGGGATAGGAGGACCAGATCGTCTGCAAAGAGCAGAAATTTGACCTCTGTGTTCTGGAGGGCGAGTCCAGGGCCTGCAGACTGTTCCAACTGCACCGCTAACTCATTGATGTAGATGTTGAACAGAGTTGGACTAAGACTGCAGCCCTGTCTCACTCCTGGTTTCTGTGTGAAGACTTCTGTTTGTTTTTTGCCAATTTTTACACTGCATTTATTGTTTGAATACATTGATTTGATCACATCATATACTTTACCCCCTACACCAGTTTCTAAAAGTTTGTAGTATAGTCCATTGTGCCAAATAGAGTCAAATGCTTTTTTAAAGTCGACAAAACATGCAAATATTTTCCCATTTTTCTTATCTTTTACGTATTTGTTGATTAGGGTGTGTAGGGTGTAAATGTGATCTGTAGTACGATGGTTTGGAAGAAAGCCAATTTGTTTTTTACACAGGGTATTGTTAAGGAAGGTTTGGATTCTTTCATTCAATATGCTACTAAATACCTTCCCCAGATTACTGTTCACACAGATACCTCTGTAATTATTAGGGTCCAATTTGTCTCCACTTTTATGAATTGGTGTAATAATTCCTTGATTCCAGATGTCAGGAAAACAGCCTGAACTTAGAACAAGATTGAATAATTTGAGCATTGCACTCTGCATCTCGGGTGTGCTCACCTTAAGCATTTCACTCCTGATGCTATCTTGCCCACAAGATTTATTGGGCTTTAAAGATCTAAGATCTCTTTTTGTGATAATTCTTCACTGGAAATGGGTTAGTCCAGTGGATTTTGGTTGTCTTTAAATACCAATTCAAAAGTTTGTAATTTTTCTTTGATCTGGTTTTGATTTGTTTCTGTTAATTGTATTTCACTGTAAAGCTTTTGAAAATGCTCAATCCAAATGTTACCATTTTGAATGGGTACTTCTTTTGGTTCTTTTATGCTCAAATTGTTCCACATATCACAGAACTGATTTTTATTGATAGAGTCTTCGATCTCATAGATAAGTTTGTTGGTGTAGTGCTGTTTTTTTCTTTTGATAGTTTGTTTGTAACTTTTTTGGGTCAGACAATATTCTTGTCTTAAATCTGTGTTTTGGGGGTGACGGTGTTTTAGGTTTGAGAGTTGTCTTACTTCTTTTCTCATATTTTTGCATGCTGTGTCAAACCATTTATCATATTTGGGTTTTTTGGTTTTTGCTCTCTGGCTTTTCTTTAGCCCAGCATTTTTTGCAGCCGTGTGGAAAATAAGGTTTAGCTCTTGAACGGCCATGTTGACATTTTTTTTATCATTAGAGAAGGGTTTTTTAGTAAAGTTAGTTATTTTGTTAGTTAGTTTTGGTGAATTTAAGGCTTGTATGATTTTTTTCTGAACTGTCTGTAGCCCATCTATACATTGGATTCAGTTTGTACATTTTACTGGGCTTCTTATGTGTGTTAGTAGAATGGTTAGTAATTTTTAGGAATATATTTAGTTGGTTATGGTCTGAAAGTGGAGTTTGTTGCCTGACAGTGAATGCACTGAAGTGGGAGGGGTCCATGTCAGTGATTGCATAATCCACTACACTGCTACCCAGGACTGAAGAATACGTGAACCTCCCCAAAGAGTCCCCTCTGATCCTGCCATTAAGAATGTACAGGCCTAAGGCTTGACAGAGGTGCACTAACTCTTTACCACTGTTCTTCAACACACAGTCTAGGTTGTTCCGTGTTGTGGTCGTTGGTGAAAGGTGCAATGGTGACTGGCCAAACACATGTGCACTACCCTCAGGGTCAATAAAGTCAGGCTCAATGCCTGTCCGTGCATTAAAGTCTCCACACAGTAGTACTTTGCCCTGTGCTTGGAAATAGCCTACTTCTGTGTAGCTTATTGAAGTAATCTTCTTCGTAGTAGTCTGAGTCTGCTGGGGGAATGTATGCTGCACAGAGGTAAGTTGTGAATTCAGTGATGCCTATGGTATTGCGTAGTTTCAGCCATAAGTGGTATTTCTCTATTTTGACAACTGATATGTGTTTAGCCAATTCATTTTTGCACCACACCAAGATACCACCTGAGTCTCTTCCACGGCATGTTTTTCTTGACTTTACTGATGGCACTATAATCTCATAATAATCTGCTGGACACATAGAGATAACATTTTCACGACACCAAGTTTCACTAAGAATTAATATATCACATTTTGTAACACAATCCAAAAACTCAGGGTTTGTAGTCTTCAGACCAAAGGCTGAGGAAAACAGACCCTGGATGTTCCAACAGCTAATACAAAAAGAACGCATGAGTACGGTAACAAAGAACAATTAACCATATCGTGAGACAAGTAATCAAAAAAACAGTTAGATATCTTTTTACCGGAATGTGTGTGTGCGTG